>NC_137214.1:31169096-31241596 GCF_949987685.1 Ammodytes marinus | reverse complement strand
TATATAGCGCTTTTCCCAGTGCTCAAAGACGCTTCACAAAAGCTAAACAAAACAAACAAACAAAAACGTAACGTTTAAAGGTTAAAAGCAAGGGTGAAAAGGTGTGTTTTTAGGGCTGTTTTGAGGGAAGAAAGAGTGTTGGTATTGCGGATGTCGTTGTCTAAACAGACAGCCTGAGTATACGTCCAGGTTTTTACTTGCTCTTACCCCCTTTCAAGCAAGTGGAAAGTTTGTCTGTTCTTTTTAATTTTGTTTTTATTTATTCATTTATTACTATTTTAATGTTGTTTTTAATTGCTTACATGTTCAAAATACAGACACTCAATCAATCAATCCATGGACACACATGCGTAAAGTGTGTTTGGGGCTTCACACAGGTTTACACTATAACCTACTTTTTTATTTATTTATTTTATTTATTACCTTTATTTATACAGGTATATCCCTTTGAGTCCGAAGACTCTTTTACAAGGGAGACCTGTTCCCATTCCCACGTTACCATTCACACACACATTCATACACCGATAGCAGGCTAACTATCGACATTCACACAAGGCAAGGTGGGTGAAGTGTCTTGCCCAAGGACACAACTATGACACAGGTGGCAGGGCGGGGATCGAACCTCCAACCCTTTGATCATCGGCCGACCCGCTCTACCAACTGAGCCACAGTCGCCCCAAACTGAATGACTGACAACTAAACCATGTGGTAAATACATGCTTTTCTAATGTCTATTCTATACTTGATGTATTTTAATCTAGATGTATTTCATGCCCCTGTAAAGCACTTTGAATGGCCTTGTGTCTGAATTGTGCTATAGAAATAAACTTGCCTTGCCTTTTGACACCAAGGGCAAAGACATACAGAGTACTACAGATCCATTTGGGGGGAAGGTGAGACAGGCAGAAAAACAGACAGACAGACAGATTGCTATAATAAACTGTCAACACAGCGTCCTCTAGTCAGCTGACAGGAGTGAGTGAGGGATAGGTGTGGTGTTGTAATCAGTTACTGGGTGGACTCTGTGATCAGACAAGGGAAAAATCAAGCCAATTTAACACTGGATTGTGAAAAAATATAATGGGACCAGATGTGCTTTTACAGTCATACATCCTGAATATTTCTAAATGTTTGCAGATGTTTCCAGAAAGTTTTGATTCTATATTTCACATATCGTGAAATTGATCAATTTATCTTGTTCCAGTTTTGCAATGATTTAGACTCCAAGGCCGAAGACAGACAGTTTACCAGATTGTTTGGGGGAAGGTGAGACAGGCATAAAAACAGACAGACAGATGGGTTAATAAACTGTCAATACAGCGTCCTCTGGTCAGCTGACAGGTGTGATTGACACCGATCTAAAACCCTTATCACCACTACACCAGCAGACAGGTATGTCAAACCTGACAGTGAAGATGCAACTTCACTAGATACAGATATGTCATGTGTGTGTGTGTGTGTGTGTGTGTGTGTGTGTGTTTGTGACTATTTCATGCATTTTTTTTTAAAAGGTGCAGTGTGTAATATGACATCATCAAGAAAGTTCTACAAAGTTCTAGAATGCAACACTCCCTGGGTAACCCCACCCCTTTAGAATAATAACAGAAGCTACAGTGGCCTTCAAGGACAAGAACAATTCTAAATTTTAAACAATGCACCTGATGACATTCCAACTATGACACTTTCAAGATGGCGGCACTAGGCCTTGGTCCAAAATATGCAGAAATATGGACATATATGAGACCATTTCTAAGGGGGAAAAAAACAATTCAAAACATTTTTTCAGCTATTATGCACTAAATTAAATGTACTTATGGATATTATAATTATTTTCTACAAAGTCTGCTAGGAAATAAAACCCAAAATTCTACTCACTGCAGGTTTAAGGATTCTCCAATAGTGAATCAATGTTTTCTAGAGTGTAATTGTGCGTGGATTTATGCTACTTTTTTGAACACGGACAATTACTCTATTTATGGATATGTTTATGATTTTTTTTAAATAATTTTTCAAACGGTTTTTAAATAATTGTTTCTGTTTAGTTTGTATGTGTTGATAGGCTTAATCAGCTTCTATTATTTTATTTGTGTCAACTTGTTTGGCGATGACTTGAATGTAACCGACATGAAAAATATACGCACTGTAGTTTTAAACTAAAGCACAGAAGATAGCAATGTATCAAAACCTCTTTCCCTCAATTTGTATTACACAGCTGATTATTCTTGCCTTGTTTCCATGGAGAATAATTGGCTAAGGCAGGTGCACACTCAGCTGCTAATTACGATAATTAGTATTTTCTAACACGTTGAATCTTCAAAAGGAAACTAAATGAAAGGACAGCAACCATCAGTACATTGTTTTCACTGAAAAGCCGCCGCCAAATAAACATCCCTGTCAGAGTAATACAGGTGCATCTTAAGAAATTGGAACGTCATTGAAAAGTCCATTGAAAAAGAACAATTAAATATGTCAGTCCTTTCTTTCTTGTTTTTAAATTAATGATGATTATGACTTAAATAAACCCAGTACATCAACATATAAGGATTTCACATAAAACATTGTTTTTTATTCTAGATTCATTTCAATTTGTGTAATTATCATGGTCTGTCTTTGTCTTGTCTTGTTTTGGTGTTACCCGGGTTTCCTGTTTTATTTTGGTACGTCTGTCTTGTTCCTCCCCATGTCCTGTCAAGTTTCCCTCCTGTGTGATTACTGCTCCCTCCCCTAATGTGTTTCACCTGTCCCTCGTTGTCTACCCTGTCTTGTGTGTGTGTATTTTACTCCCTGTGTGTCATTGTTCTGTGTCTTTGCATTGTACCTGTTTGTGAGTCTGTCCCTGTATGTTCCATGTGCCTTGCCTTTGTGCCTTTTTGCATTTCTGGAGTTTTTGTGTTTTTTTGGACAATAAATTACCCTCACTTGAAACTTTCTGCCTTTGGGTCCTGCTTGCCTGTCTGCCTGTCGTCACCGTAACAGTAATGAATCTAAAATATATATAAATTTCCCTTTTTGAATTAGATAACATAATTTTTTTTTTACTTTTCAAATCTTTTGTGATGCACATTGACCGTGAGTCTCTCGTGTTTTAAAATGATATCATTATTTGAACACAGATTGGATACATATAAAATTGTGTCTTGTGTGTATTAACCAATAAGAACTCTGAAATTCTGATATCGTCAACATTTCTTATGGGTCCATCCATGTCATTTTGAGTTATGAAATCTATATAGTGACAGCTCAGACAGAATATACCAAATACTTTCGATTGAACACTCTTAACCTTTAACAACACACTTTCATTTATAGTTCTATTTCCATTGCATGAAGCGCTTGACTTGAAGCCTCAGTTCTTGGGTGTAAATCAGGGTTTCACACACACACACACACACACACACACACACACACACACACACACACACACACACACACACACACACACACACACACACACACACACACACACACACACACACACACACACACACACACACACACACACACACTCACACTCAGACAGCTGTTACAGGTGTCTGCACAAATCAAGACAGCTCTTACACCTTCAAATTCTCATCAACTCAACTCAAAATGTCAATGTGTACTGGAGCAGAACTGACACTGAAAGGTACATCGGATGGAGCCCTTCAGCACTTATAGATGGGCTTTGTGAAGTGTTCTGTGATATTGCCTATTTTTGAGAGGCATTTTGAGTGAAGAAAAAGGGAAATTTAATGGAACGTTTTAGTAGCTGGGACAAAATACCCAACGTGTAATGATTTGGGGTGCGGTGTCACGAATCTCCAAAATTCGATTAGATTTTCAATATTTCTTTTTGAGTCTTTTAGCAAAGATGGCTGCTTCATTCTAGTCCAGTCTAGTGCAGTCTAAAGTAATTTTTATTTTGCCATCATAACTCATTGAATGTTTTTCATTTCATTTTATTCACGGCTCTCGGCCACAGCACATGGCATGGAGCACAACAATCAAATAAAATCATAACAAAACAAAACAATGGTAGGACATATTTTAAGAAGGCACCTGTATTACCAATTTACCAATAACTTTCGGCTTGTCTGAACTCAAAAGCAAAATATTTTTAAACATAGATGGGAAATTCACAAAATATTTTGGCAAGTACTTTTTTCGATAATACATAACGTTAATATTCTTACACACTAACAGGATATGAAATTCATCACCAAAAAAAGAAAAGGGGTAGGATTAAATAAGTGTATACTTCTTCCTGCTCCTTTTCGGGCATGTCACATCAATACAGATATTTTTTTTTCTTTTTGTGAAGTCTTTTAAACGTAAATTGTTTGTTGTATTTTTGTGTTTTTCATTTAGTTTTGTATTGTTTTTGATATGTCTGAAATAAAATTAAAAATGAAATTAAAAATGAAATGATCATCACACAGGTTACACATTCTCTGGCTTCTTTCAAGCCCTTTATATCTTACAGTGACTTTCGGTCAGTTTGGTATTCTGTTGTTGTTGGTTCTAAAGTTACAGATAGCCTGCCTGGACTTTTGGTTTTCATACATGAGATACTTTTCTAGTCTTTAGTTCTTATTTTTTTAAAAAATGGTCTCCATGTTGTCATGAGTGATTTGATCAGTATTTGTTAATATGTGAAACACTTTAAAATACTCACTACAAAGCGTTGTCTATTACACAGAGTGGCACTCACGTTGATGGAACCTTATAAGTTCCTTAATACGTCAAATCAAGCTTTCAAATGTGTTTGCCCTCTGGATACTGAATTGTTCTCAGACAGCCAAATTGCGTGTGCATGTGTGTGTGTGTACTGACGTGTGTGTGTGTGTGTTTGTATAAGGGCATATGTGGTCATTCATTTGTATGGGGTGTGTTTGTTTATGGTGTTTTCAGCACCATAAAACTCTTGTGCTACTGAGATAGCGTGCACACACACGCAGAGACACACACACACACACACACACACACAGGGACACAAACACACACACAGACACGTCACTCCCCCACTCGACTATATTTCAACCACCAAGTAGTGCAGCATAGTGGCAGTAAAGGGCAAATTCACACAATTGCTCTTTTTCTCTGCAGACACAAAGGCAGAAATCCCATTACTCCTGACACACACACACAGAGTCACACACACACACACAAACAAACAAACACACAGGCAGGCAGGCACACACACACAAACAAACAAACAAACAAACAAACACACACACACACGGTGAAAGTCAGAGCAGCAATAGTTATTTCTCTCCTGGCACAAGGGAGACAGGGTCATTTACTAATCCCCCAACACCATCATCACCTCAGGCCCTGTCCCATAAGACTGTCACACACACACACACACACACACACACACAGGACCACACACACAGTCTCACTAACACACACACACACACACACAGGCAAGCACACACACACAATCACACAGACAAGCGCACACACACACACACACACAGGCAAGCACACACACACACACACAAAGTCTCACACACACACTGACAGAGAGACACACACAGTCTCACTAACGCAAGCACACACACAGGACCACACGCACACACACAGTCTCACTAACACACACACACACTCACAGAGACACACACACACACAAGACCGCACACACAGAGTCACACACACACACAGGGCTGCACACACACACGCGCACACACATAAACAGCCACACACACACCTCTGTATTTCATCCCTGCATTTTATCTCGTCCTGTGCTTCTGTGTTACTCTCTCTAAATCTCTTTGTCTGTGGATGTTTTGAAACGTTATTTCTCATTTTAATGACACAATGTTGAAGTGAACCTTTTATAGTTACACAGTCTGAATGCTAATTAAGGTTAAAATATCAATAAATATGTTCTACTAATTTGCTTTGCCAAAAGATGGTGTCATCAACACTGTCGGTGCATCTACATGAGGTAAAGCCTTCGGTGATCGCACATGGATTTTATACCTTCTGCTGTACGTCCAGGTTTTTTTGCTTAGCAGTAGAATCAACAACTGAAACATTTCTTGGGCTCTTCTTTAGATTTTTTCAGAGTTACTGCACCAGTGTCGGGGGGGGGGGGGGGGACACCAGTTTGTAAACGCTGCCATACTGAGAAATACAGAGAGAGTTTTGTGGTGGTGATAGGCTTAATCAACTTTGTGTCAACTTGTTTGGCGATGGCTTGAATGTAACAGACATTAATTTTGATGACAAAACTTACGCACTATAGCTTTAAAAACCTACATGACCAGAAGTCCACTGTGCCTTTTCAATGCCCTTCTTTCCTCAGCTTTCTCCTGTTTGTACGTCTGGTTCTCTGTGTGTGTGTGTGTCAGCGGATGTTTATCTTCTTATTGCTTTGTGCCTCTGGGTTTGTGTGTGTTCAACAGGTTAGTTCTACAGCACTCTGCCATCAGCTTTAAGGATTACTGCAGAAAAAATAAAATAAAAATAGCATCTTACAATAGTCAAATGTTTTAGAAAGCTGGTTTAGTTTATTATACAGCTCCGGATGAAATTAAGAGACCAGTCGTGATATTTCTTACATCTTCATCTCTACATTACTTATTTAAAATGCTCTTAATGACGAAACATTTATTTGAATTTGGAAGAAATATTGTCAGTAGTTTATATTATAAAACCAAAATGTTCATTGTACTCAAACATATGCCTATAAATAGTCAAACGAGAGACACTGAACATTTGGAGTGGTCTCTTAATTTTTCCAGAGCTGTATATTTTTCCCCAATGCTTATGTGTGTCTATTCACAAAATGTGTATAGTTTAACAAAAACTGCTCTGAAATGATAGGCTATGAGAAAGGGGTAGGATTAAATATGGTTTATACTTCTTCTTACTCATTTTCATTCAAATGTACATGCGCTGCACCAGTTTTTTTTTATTCAACTTCCTTACGCAACATTTTTTAATGGAAAAAAGTAATGTGTCCTTCCATATGCACCACCTTAACACACACACACACACACACACATACAGACACACACACTCGCACACACACATAACGAATGCATCGAGTGAGATGGGGAAAATAATGTGCTGCATACACACATTAATAATAACAATAAAATTAATTGTTTATGACATTTCCAGGTGTATTTTCAGACGCTGGAAGAGAATTTCGCTGATAAAAGAACCATTAAAACATAATGGCTTTGTGTATCTGCTGCTGTCTTGTCTTTGCATGTCGTCTTGTTCATTATTAGTTTGAAGAACACACACACACACACACACACACACACACACAGGCTTGCTCTAACACACACACACACACACACACCTCCTGTCTACTCTACTGTGCTAATTCTGCACACCTTAACAAAAGCCGCTCCCTTCAGCAGATTAAAACTACATTAAGTCTAATCACCCAGTAAGAGCTACTCATTCATTATTGCTCATTTTGTGTAATATTGTCTGTGCATTTTCACCATAGAAAATATCTTCACCGCACTGCAAGGGGCCCCGCAAGTCATTAGCGCGATTGTGTTAGTGTTAATGGAGCTGGCTGAGAAAGGGTCTACAAATCAAATATTGCATGGTCGTAGATAGACAGGCATTTACAAGTTACATAATGTAGGTTTTTTTTTTTAAATGGAGGGAGGTATGATGAGATATGAAATGTACAGTAATTGTCTAGAAATGTCAGAAGGGAAGGGCTTGTATGTGAACTGCTAGGAGAGCGTGTGTGTGTGTGAGAGAGAGAGAGATAGAGAGAGAGAGTAAGTCTTTGTGTGTGTGTGTGTGTGTGTGTAAGAGAGAGAGAGAGAGAGAGAGAGAGAGAGAGAAAGAGAGAAAGAGAAGGAGGGGGAAGTATAAAGGTAGAGAGAGAGAGAGAGAAAGAGAGCGTGTGAGAGAGAGAGGGGGAGTGAGAGAGGGAGGTGTAGAGGTAGAAAGCGAGAGAGAGATAGAGAGTGAGAGAGAGAGAGTGAGCCTGTGTGTGTATGTGTCAAGACTTGGCAGCACACACACATTTCGAGATTTCTAGGAGACAACTAATTATTTGTACTAAAAATAGATCTGTCATCTCTCTCTTGGCAAGAAGTGTTATGCAATTTGGTCTTCTTCATATTTTTTTTGGTCCAATTTGGCTGCTCAAGCATTATAGTGCATTTCAAATCCACTAATGTAATGTGTGTGTGTGTGTGTCAAGACATGGCAGCAAACACACACATTTCCATACATTTTCAAATCTGACATCTAATATTATCTGATGTATAGTCTATAGTGCACGTCTTTTTAAATTGCCCAGTATATTTTTGAAATTATTATTATATTATATTTTTAGAATGGTGCTGGGTTAGAGTGCATTATAAAGTACCTGTCCTGTGTATGCATCTGTGTGTGTGTGTGTGTGTGTGGTCCTATGTAGGTGTAGGTGTGTGTGTGTGTGAGTGCAGTATCAACTAACTACCAAAAATTGTCAAAGTTTTGCTTCTGCATTAAATATTAAATATACATTGACATAATTAAAAAGTTCATTTTAATAATAGAAGGGAGAAGTTTGGGGATTTCCTGCTGGATCTGTTGCCCTAGCGACCTGACCCCAGATTAAGATGGATGGATGCAATTAAAGAAGGGAATACTGCCTTGGGTCTTATAGAAATACAGCTCTGGAAAAAATTAAGAGACCACTCCAAATGTTCAGTGTCTCTCGTTTGACTATTTATAGGCATATGTTTGAGTAGAATGAACATTTTGGTTTTATAATATAAACTACTGACAACATTTCTACCAAATTCACAATACAATTTGTCATTAAGAGCACTTTCAATGAGTAATGTAGAGATGAAGATTGAAGGAAAACCCAGACTGGTCTCTTAATTTTTTCCGGGGCTGTATATCTCACCACACATGGACTGACTCATTTGATTGAGGGATCATGTGCAAGGCACAGTGACTGTCCGTGTCCATGGTGACGATGTTTGGTAAACAGTGGTACACACTTGAACTCTGCATTGTTAAGCATCAATTTGTTCACACACACCCTCTTGACATGGAAAGCCCTCCACAGTAGAGAGAGAGAGAGAGAGAGAGAGAGAGAGAGAGAGAGAGAGAGAGAGAGAGAGAGAGAGAGAGAGAGAGACAGACAGACAGACACTTGATGTGGAGAGAGACTCATCAGTGAGGGAGTGTGAGCTGTTTGGGTGATGGTCTCCATGACAAAAACTGAAAAGGAAAAGTTAGAAAAAACAGTTTGAAAAAAATTTAAGAAAAGTTGAAGTAAAAAAAAATCAAGTAAAAGTCGATAGATTATGCTTTATTGATAGTGTAGAGACAGAGTTGAAATGGGGCAGAGAGGGGAGTGACATGCAGAGAACGACCGCGGGCTGGAATCGAACCCGGGTCATTTTTAAAAAAAAGAATGAAAACAATTCTAGAAAAAATATCTACCAACAAGGTATTTATTACCAAACATAATGATACTATTAGTTGCCAATTAAATACAAATATTAGGTGTGGAAATCACTGAAATCCATAGTGTTCATGTGGATGTGTGTAAAATGTCTGTAGACTGTTTCAGAAATATTTAAAAGTTCCTCGTCGCACTTTTAAACAACAAAGGTCAAGGCATGGAAAACTGCCTGCTGAATAGTGTGCTGAGACGGTCAGTTTTCTAATTATTTCTACTCCTAATCCCCTACATAACACACTCAACCCATTTTGGGATTAGACACTATACATTGTATGATGTCCTACTCAATTTATATGGGTCATATTATACAATACTGCAAGAAAAACAAGGAAACAGACCAACACACACACACACACACACACACACACACAATCTTCAAAAAACAGATTACACTTGTTGTGAGCTCACAGACACTAAAACACAAGTCAAACTCGGGTCAACAATTTAGAATTTCCTTTTTATCTTTTTTCTACATTCACACACACACACGCGCGCACACACACACACACACACACACACACTGAGTACACAGTGTAGAGCAGATGTCTGAGTGTAAGAAGCTGGTCCCAGAGCTGGTGCTCCAGAAACAGAAACAAGCCCTTCTCTCTCTCCCTCTGTCTCTCTCTTTATCTCCCTCCCTCTCTCTCTCTTCATCTCCCTCCCTCTCTCTCTCTTCATCTCTCTCTCTCTCCATCTCTCCCTCCCTCCCCATGTCTCTCTCTCCCTCCATCTCTCTCTGTACTCTGATAAACTGATGTTCTGATGTAAAACGACCCGTGGCCTCTGTTATTCTCTGTTTCAGTCCTCTCCTCCCTTTAACTCTCTGACAAATTCACTGCTCCAATCTTCTTTACAGTGACACAATGGTCTCTTATGGGCCTTTACACACCTAGCAGTCCGAACCAAGGTTGTTGTGTGTGTTCTATTGTACCGATGAGTGACTGATTCATTGCTACGAATGAACTTATTGAATTGATTATTAAACAATCACTCCAGTACAGTCAAGGTTTTTTTATTTCATATGGAGGCCAATTTTTTTTAAATATTTTATGTTATTTTTAGCATTACAAGGTGCTACAAGGATCTTTAAAATGTTTCTGAAACAGTACAAAAAATTGGGGAAAAAATAGGATGTGGAAAAAGGAGTTTGTAGAGACAGTATGATACATTTCTTTTTTGGGGGGGTTTTGGGTGGATATCTCTAGCTGAGAAATGACTGAATCAACCCCCGGGAGTCCTGGTCATTTATCATAAGGAACAAAATGACACAAATGCTTCACATCAGCGGCTGTTGTAATCTCAGCAAACTCACTTGTCCATGGAAGAAGTTCCTGATAGAGCTTCTGTATTTCCTACTTGACAAGGTTTGGAAAGATAGTTGAGGCGTCAGTGTCTGCTAGAGAATACATAGTGACACTCAACCTCACAGTGAAAACAAAGCAAGATTTTTTCTCATGATAATTTCACAATAAAATCAGTGCATCTGTTTTGATTTCTCTCCCTTTTAGGACAGTTACAAAGTTAATTTACTTAAGTTATGGACTAAACACATTTTAAATGTATACTATTGACTCCACATACATTTCTAGGAAGCGTTTTGTTACTTCTCTTTATCATTCAATATCCTATTTGGCAAGGCTTGGAACAAAATTATAAGGCATCTCTGTTTTCAAAGTCAAAGTCAGCTTTATTTGTCAATTTAAAAACATTTATGAGATATACAGAGGAATTGAAATTGCGTTTATCTCTGACCCACGGTGCATGTATCTAGAACGTATACTGTGTGTGTGTGTGACGTGAAAGGGGACAGCTTCTTAAATAATGTTCACTAAAGGAACATAGCATTCATCAGTGCTGTCCAATAAAGTGCTAATTAATTCCATCTATAGCCCTATGAAAATAGACTCAATACAGCTACAACATGTGCTTAGTGCCTTTCTTTGACTGTACAACACATTCAGCTCCATATAATGTCTTGTCATAAAGCACGGGGGTGATTTTATAGCTGTCTAAAATGTGCTAAATTAGTCTCCCAGTCAACTTTCCTTTCTGCGTGCTTTGCAGTCTATAGCAGCATGTTGGTAATGGATTCATTTAGAGCCGGGTGATTAGCTTCTGCCTTCTGCTCAGCTCGGCACATCTATCAAGCAAACGTCAAACTCATTTTGTCAATTAATAATCCCCCATATTAGAGAGTGTGTGTGTGTGTGTGAGAGAGAGAGGGGGGGAGGGAGGGAGTGTGTGTGTGAGAGAGAGAGAGACAGAGTATGTGTGTGAGAGAGAGAGAGTGTGAGAGAGAGAGAGAGAGAGAGAGAGAGAGAGAGAGAGAGAGAGAGAGAGAGAGAGAGAGAGAGAGAGAGAGAGAGAGAGAGAGAGAGAGAGAGAGAGAGAGAGAGAGAAACAAGCCCCAACCACAGCGAGTTCTACCAGCATACAATGCGGAAGTGACAAAAAATAGCAGTTTCACCGAGTGGCCACAAGGGGCAGGTTTCAAAACAGAGCAATTTCTCATTGACCCCCGTGTTAAATAATGCCGCTTTCACAGGATTAATCTATTTATGTTTAGGTCATATCTCCATGACAACACTGAGTGGGGTGAATTATTTTTCTATTGGAGGTTAAAATGTATGAATAATGAGTGACAGCTACCCGATTCAAACAGACACGGTTTAGTCAAATAAACACCAGAATGTACATGTGTGACTTTCGATTTATACTAGTATGAAAGAAGACATGTTATGGAAGCAAAATAGACAAAAATCTCAAATTTGAAGAGTGCTTGAAAAAACTATATTTGTGCCTGCTGCGTCTCCCCCTTAACCATATTACTTTAATTATTTCTTTCCACCAATTTTAAATGAATTCTTTATTGGTTTTATTTCCTTTTGATTAGCTGCGTTTAACGGCCTCCAGTTTTGGTTGAATTACTGTGGATTGCAACAGTGTTCTTAGTGCAAAATGAAAGGAAGGCAGAATTTTTCCCAGGCGAATTCAAAATATATTTAATTTTTAATATGATTTATTTCTTAAGGCTCAGTTCTCCAATGAACAGTACAGTAATTACATTCATGACCCTGTTCAAGTAATATTACACGTTATTATTGATATGCGTAGTCTAATTAGGAAAACCGTTTAATTTTAAATGCAGCAAATTTAAAAGGTGCTGTAAGTGGAATGGTTCTTTTAGCTAACTTCCTGTCAGTTACTGCAGTTAGCAGTCCCCTCGCTCGTCCCTACGTCACCACATTAATGCACTGCGGTCTTCAAGCAGCGAGTTATCTAGCATCAGCTCAGATAAGTAAGTGTGATAAAACATGATAAAAACCATCAAAACAGACATTGGGAAGGATTTTTACCTGCTCTGCCATTGTAGGCGCATACACATTCACTCATATGTTGCTATGGCATTGAGACGGGTGTCGGTTTGTTGCGTTCTCTCTTGTGATTGGATATCAGTTTCGGGATCCCGAAAAGTTTATTTGACGACTACATGCAGAGCGGGTGACTGAGAGATCGGCTTTATGAAACGCGTACACTATATAAGTGATCACTGTATGAATAAAGAGTGATTTAACACTTATATTAACATAAATAAATCACTTACTTCACCTTTAAGGCCTATAGCTACACATTACATTAATCACGTTTAAAGAAAGAAAAAAAGGTGAATTTTGACCGCTTATTGATGCAAATATTGCAATTTCTTAACAATCTTTTTACAAATGGCCTTGTGTCAGAATTGTGCTATATAAATAAACTTGCCTTGCTAAACTTCCACAGAAGGCAGGTAGAGAGCTGAATGTGGGGGTAAATTACCGTTAACTTTTTTGTTTTGTTTCTTGTAAAAACCTATGATAAATTCTGTGAGCACATGTGGCTTAACTCTATAAGTAAACTATATATAGCCCCTTTACGGAGATTTCGGCATATTTTTGAGTGCGAGAAAAGCTGCAACACCTCTGCATAACGGTCGCAGCAGGGCAACGGGCAAAAATGCATACATATTAACGGCTTTCAAAGGCTGTGTAAAAGTGGCTTATTCAAGTAGGATTGTGAAGTGTCTGTGATTAAAATTTACATTTCTTTCTAACATTTTTGTTTTTAGTTGTGATTTACAAACTGTGTGTACCAAGCTTTCAATTATTTACACTGTGCATGTTCATATGCTCATAAAAACAATGCATGTGCCTGTTGTTGATAAATAATAGGGAACTTGTGAATTCATTTATGCAAGACTTTGTATTGTTGCAGTCGGCTGAGGAACAAATATCAAAGTAAAAATAGAAAGTAATAGACAGATTCAAGCTCAGTATTACGGAACATATGTTCCAATTAAGGATTCCTCTAAGGTGTGTGTGTGTGTTCCCCTGTTTGTGTGTGTGTGTGTGTGTGTGTGTGTGTGTGTGTGTGTGTGTGAAGCAAAGTGATGCTGTCATGAATGAATGGCCCCCTCATCTCATCCTGAATTCTCTGGATACATCACACACTCATTCATTCACTCACACACACACTTATGCAATGCAACGTGACTTCTCTGCACTGTAACACCTAAACCCATTGTTATTGAATGGGTGAAGTGTGTACAAAAAACTGAAAAAGAAGCTTTGTGTGTGTGATCACAAGAGGGTTCATGTCGACAACATTTCAGTTGTGAATCCTTCCTCTCCCCAGTTCATGCTTTTCTGTGCTTTGAGTCTGTCAACATGTGGCAGTGTTTGTTTGTGTGTGTGCTCTACATGTTACTGTGTGTCTGTGTAGAGAGAGAGTGAGTGTGTGTATGAGAGAGAGAGATATAGAGAGACTGTGTGTAGAGAGAGAGAGAGAGAGAGAGAGAGAGAGAGAGAGAGAGAGAGAGAGAGAGAGAGAGAGAGAGAGAGAGAGAGAGAGAGAGAGAGAGAGAGAGAGAGAGAGCTCTCCATGTTGCTCCGTTATAAATCTCTTGTCTCCTGGGTGTGTGTGCGACAGTGTGAAGCGTGGTCGCCTGACAGGCAGCAGCATATGGATGGGAAATGTTCTTCCTAGATGTCTGTCATCTCTTCCCAGACACAACCCTCTCTCTCTCCTGGGATGGCCAGTTACCATGCCACCCCACACAGTTACCACACACAAAGAGACAGACACACGCACACAGTTAGCATCCGGATTCACTCTCCCTGCCTCTACTGTACCTTTGTTTCCTTGACTATTTTCATTATTTTCATCTTTCAATCCACGACTGTGTGTGTTTGTGGTTATGTGTGTGTTTGTGGTTATGTGTGTGTGTGTGCATGAGTATTGAGGAAAACGCCCTACCCCTTTAAGGCCTTTGCACACCGGGCGCATTTTATTTGTGCGATAAATGTGCACGTTATTAAAAATTATCAAACGTTTACGGAGTCAATACAAGCTTCCACATCTGCAACGTAATTTTGTTTTGCTTTAATTTTTTCAAACCGAGCTAGATTTTCTAAAACGTCGCTTCCGATGGAAGTGCATGCGACCAATGAAAAGGCGTGTTGAGTAACACTACTTTCAACAATGGCGGACCAACTCTTTACTTTTCTTTCAGAACAAATAAAAAACACAAAAACTATAACGATAATGATCTGAAAGACAACGTGTGGAGGGAAATAGCGACGGCGCTAAACGGTGACGGTGTGTGCATATCATCTTCAGAGATTTATTTTAAATGTATTTTCAAACTTCCGACTGTACCGACGAAAAATTTGCCCACCAAATTTGCTGGATTTCCTATGATATAATCAGTGGTGTTTATACATGTAAAAAACAGGTGGGTCTCGGCTAATAATATTTTTTTTTTTCAAATGATTAGTTTGTTTTCACAGTCGTGGCGATCTATATAGACCAGGGGTGTCCAAACCCGGGAGCCGCTGCCCGTTCACGAGCACTCACGGGCGGTTAGTCTCTCAGTAGCCTCCCGCAGCAGTCTGAGCCTGCAGTCAGAGCAGAGGAGACACACAACTCCGCGTTCAGGCTGCACAGCACATTAATCGCCGGTAGCATTTTGAGCTAAATCTGGCCACTTTCCAAATCCTCCGGGCGACTTTTTTTTATGTCAAAAGCGACTAGCGACAAATCTACAGACTTTAAATGGTGTTGTTGTAAACTTCTGTGTTGTTTGGAGACTCTGACTTGAAAGCACGTGTCCCTCTACTGTGCTCAACGAGCAGCGGGTGCTGCCGTGAGCCCCTGCCCGTCCAAGAGCACTTACAGGCGGTTAGTCTCTCAGTAGCCTCCCGCAGCAGTCTCAGAACAGAGAGGAAATACACACTAGCCTACTCCGCGTCCAGGCTGCAAATGAATTGCGCATGGCCGCTGCTGTTCCCACCCTGTTTCTTCACTCACTCCCACAGCAAATAAATTGAACTGCATTTCACTCACATTGCTCCAGTTTCTTGCCAAGTTCGCTTGTGCCAGCTCTCGCTAGTCTATCTGTTATCAATCTTGATATCGATTTACTTGCCTACTTCAAAACCAAAACAGTCTTTTTAAAGACTAATCCCACAAACAGTCTTTTTAAAGACTATACTACCATAGCTACTAAATTTTAACTTCTAAATCAAAGCAAATCAGATTTATTCATACAGCCCAATATCACAAATAGCAATTTGCCTCAGTGGGCTTTCTAGGTACCCATAACTGTGTTGCAACACACACGTGACTAAGACACACACACACACCCATTCACTCACTGACTAACTACAATCATTAAGTCTGAAAATAAAATCTGCATTCCCTGCAAAATCGTTATTTTACTTGTATTAAACTTTAATTCAACGATTGATTAGCCTAGCCCCCAATACTAGTCTTTAATAATAATAATAATAATTGATAGGTTTTATATAGCGCTTTATTGCCTAGGCACTCAAAGACGCTTTACAGGGTTCCTGGTTCAATTCGTTCACACACAGTCATACCGGTGGTGGTAAACTACTATAGTAGCCACAGCTGCCCAGGGGCAGACTGACGGAAGCGTGGCTGCCATTCAGCGCCAACGGCCCCTCCGACCACCACCTCAAACATACAGCAATCATACACATTCACACAAGGCAAGGTGGGTGAAGTGTCTTGCCCAAGGACACAACAACCATGACACAGGTGGCCGGGCGGGGATCGAACCGCCAACCCTTGGATCGTTGGCCGACCCGCTTAACCACCTGAGCCACGGTCGCCCCAAACATAGCCACACACACACACACACACACACACAGTTACATCATAGCCTAAACTTTATTGAAAACACTAATCCACATCCAAATTATTTCAAAAGATAAACCAAACAAAAATGGAGACATTTCTAGTGAGGACCAACAAGGCAAGCAATGCACCACCAGCTGCAAAGAAGCTTCGAAGGGATGATGAATCATACTGGCAGTTTGGGTTTACGGTCACGGCAGATCTGAGGCCTCAGTGTGTCGTGTGTTCCGAGGTGCTGGCTAACGAAAAGGCACCTCGAAACAAAACATGCTGGCATGAACGATAAAGCTGCTGGGTCTCGGGGATATAGCTGCTAACCCAAAGGATTGAGCAGGCCCTGTACTACGGTCAGTCAGTCACAAAGATTTTGTTTTTTGAGGAACAGGCCAAAGGAATAAAGATCCACAAGGGGTACTACCTCAGGGGGTACTGAAGGCCCAGAGCTGGACCAGCGCCCCCCCACTCCACATCATGGTCCTCGCCATCAGGGAGGAGGCAAGGGTCCTCTCCTGGACATTTACAGATGGGACAGCCACACCGGGACTAGTGAAGAAAAACATGGTTATTTGCGTGACCGACGGTCAGTCGGTCACGCAAATAACCATGTTCGAAGAACAGGCAAATAAGGTAGCGGTGAACAAGGGGTACTACCTCAGGGGGTATTCCCTGAGAGGTAGTACCCCTCATAGGATCATGGTTTCCCCGGGGACGGAGATCTTTCAGGCCGCCCCCCTGGAGGTGTCGGAGGAGCTGAGGGAGGAAGCTGGGAGGCTCCTCCACCCCACCTCAGCGGAGGTTTCCCTTCACCGGGCGGATCAGGTGGAGGGATACCTCACCGTCGAGGGAGAGGTGGTGGAGGTCAGTTCATTCATTTAAAAACTATGATTTGATTTGATAAATAGCTTTAAATGTGTTATTAACACAGATCTATTCTCCCTGTGGTGCAGCTCTCCCAGCTTCGGCAGGTGCGGGCCGGGAGGGAGGAAGTGCCCCTAACCATGCTGAAGATGAAACAGGTAGGCATTTATAACACTTTTATTTATTTATTTATTTTTTATTTTATTTATTCATTTAAGGCAAATCAGTGAGCAGTGGGCATTTCAGGGTTGATGGCTTAAGGTGTAATCATTGATTCTGGAGAATCAATTATTGTCAAAATCAGTTATATCTCCACAGAATCGGCAACCTGTGAATGCTGAAAAATCCAGTGATAATTCACCGCCTAGGCTCTGGCATGTTGTTAGGAACCTTGTCACATTGCTACTTGTCCTTATCATACGACGTCATTGAAAATGAGGGTCACCCCTCAATTGGTCTCTCGAGGATAAATAAAAGTTAAATGAAAAATGAAATGAAATATATCTGAATATATGTCAATGGTTCCCCTTAAAGAAATATGGAGTCTAAAGTGAATCTGACCTTGACATTTTCCCTCATTGATGTGTCAAACTGTTTCATAATGATGAGATACTGGGTCACAGTGCAGTCATCCAAAAGGAAATACAATTCTACAGATTACAATCTAACAGACAGGAGATCTTTGTTTGAAATTATTTTTGTTTCGTAGATATTAGAGGGTTATGGGTTTTTATTTAAGTAAATAGTATTATGGCCAATGGGAATTTGGACATTTTTTTCTTCTCTTAAAGGACGGCAGAACAGTTGGGGTGTCCCTCGTTCCCCCTTAGGGTGGGTGGACATGCCAAGTTCACCCACCTGAAGTGGTCAAGGAGCAACTATGGCTTCCGGCTCCTGTCGACCGCCCTGTCGAAACTTGAGGTATGTTCTCTTTTTTTACTTCCTTTTTTGTCAGAGGATTTGATGTCTTGTTTCTAGCATGCAAAGTGTACACTGAAATATAAATGATTCCTAAATTCAACTTAAATATTAACAACATGACTTTAATTAATAATTATGAGAGGCGTAATACTTATTCAGAAGTTTAAAAAGATCCAATTCCGTAAAGCTCTAACACAAGTAGTCAATTACTCTTGGTCACATGTATCTTTTCAATTCATCCATGTAATAATTATATATTCAAATGAGGACACTACAGTACATTAATTAGATTGGACCAATATTTGCTACAAGCCCATGCAAAAATTGTATATATTAGAAGTTTTCACAGAAATCTTAATGTAGGTACTCAATTCATTAACACAATGCCCCTGATAATAGTAATGCATTATGGGGCTAATGAAAAAATGCATAGACATTGGATTGTTTAGAAAACCACAAATGGCTTACCGTTTTCCCGATTTCGTTTCTTCCAGCATTCACCATCTTTGCCTCTGAGGTTTTGTCCCTGTTACATCTGTTACACCTTGTTCTTCTGGCAAAGTTCACGTTCCCGCACTTTTTTATCAGGACAAATCCAGTCCCCGTCCCTTACTCGAAAACACACAATTAATCAAGGTAACATTTGATCTGAAACAGTGTTTTTCAAGCAAAATGTTTAGTTTTATAGGAGAGAGAAAAAAAAAAAGTGTGGCCTAAAAATAAATGGTTGAAATGCAAATTACTTTGACCAAGAATGAGTTGTGGCTTCCAGACTCTTGACCAGAAAATAAAGTGTATTAAATGTGTTGTTCAATAACAGCACAGGACTCTCAACTTATTCTTATTTCCTCCCTACAGGAAGCTTCCTGCAGCGGCACCCAGGATCTCACCGTCTTGGGTGCCTATGAGAGCAGGCCGGGATATTCAAGCTGCTGTTGGCGGACGACACCTGCCTGGAGGTCCAGGCCTTTCTTTGGCTGCCTCTGGCCGACGGCCTCCAGAAAGGCTCCGTAGAATTAAAGGCGGTGGTGGAGGGGAGGACCATAATTGAATTCTTTGAATAAATTAAAATAAAAAAATAATAATAATTCACAAATGTTCTGTTTTTTCTTTACCCTTTTCACTGTTTTTAAATATTCAGCTACAGACTCCATTTTAACATTTAACCAAGTACATAGACATTGAGCTTTTCAAATCAAATTAAACTTTGTAAAGTCTTCAACGGGTTTTAAAATGACACAATTTCATTTATTTAATTTTTTTTTGGGAAATGCTTTTTCTATTTTGCATTGACAATTACATTAATGCAGTAAGCACTGTTGTTCTGCAGTTGCTCCTCTCCTGTAAAAAAAAACATGTTCAACAGTTTGAACCTGAACGTCTCTTTCTGACGGAAGTTAAACTATTCCTAGATGTATACATAATCTATTATGGACATCCCCATTGAAAAAGAATATGCAGGATTTGTTTTGATTTTCAAAACATAAGAATGTTGATTCCGAGAGCAAAGTGGCTGTTTTGAGCTAAGCTCCTACAAAGTTCTTTTTTTTTTAACCCCCTACGTCAAACGCGTCAGATTACGTAGCAATTGGTAGACGCTGACCGAACAGGAATGCATCTGCGTCCAGTCAGTAGTAGGTCGTAGTGAATTGAAGATTTGTCATTTAGTATGTTCGTATTTTTTCTGTAGTTTTACATTGCATTGCATTTTACATTGCAGTAAAGGAGAAGTATAGTGTACTCCCGCCATAGAATACATGTAGTCCACGGTTTCTGTGACAGAAAATAAGCGGCGCTAGCTAGCTTTGAGCCTGGGTATGTTTACACGTGAAAAGACGGAACTAAGGGGGTCTGTTCGAATCCACCTACTTGCTTCCTACGCTTACTAACTATGACGTCGAATTGAGTAAGTAGAACGTAGTAAGCGAGTTTTAGGTAAGCGAGTAGTATCCGAATGTCTTCTACTTCCGGAAAGATTTTGTGGAAGCATCGCTAGCTTACTAGACGTACTCAACCGCCCCAGAATGCACTGCGTCTATTCATTAGAACAATGGAAGCAATGGCGCTAAACACGGAGCCGAGCCAGCGCAGCCCACAGCCATTCAGATGTAAGTGAATCGTCTGTTATGGCTCGTATGTGGTCAAAATATATATGATTTTATTATATTTTTTATGATGAACGTAGCTTTGTTGTTGTCCAACATGTGCTTAAAGTTACCGTTCTTGCCGACTAAAGGGTTAGCCTGTTGATAGCTATATAGCATGTAAATACACCGGTAACAGTATAGTAGTAATGAAAGTGATATCACCGTAATTGATTAATGTCACCAGCTGCGTTTCTATCCCCCTGCTACCATCGATAAAAGTGTGTGTGTTATTGATCGTTCAAGGGACTGATGAAGACACGGAGGCCCTGATCAGGTGGAGGGGCCATTGATTCATTTTTCACCGGGAGGCGCAATGCCTCCCTGTCCGGATTTCAGTAAGAAACTCACTTTTCAATTGTGTTATTTCATCTTACGTTTTATATATATGGGTACGAAAATATATCAAAGGATTGCGTTACCTTTGTGCTCTCCTAAGAAGTGTATTTGTACACTTATTGGATGTGACGAGTTAGTTTTGTTGCCCGTCATACGTTTATGCTAATTTGACCAATGTTATTTGTGACGGACCTACATCAGTGACATGGACCTGGAGGGGAAGGTAGAGGCCCTCTGGGCAAAAAAGAAATGGGAGAATCTTAAGCAGAAATATAAGGTGAGTCCAGGTATCAAATATCTGAGTGCTGTACTGTTCAACAGAGACTTGTTTTCTTTTACTTTAGCTTAGTTAAAAAAATGTTCCTGAAAGCAAAACTGTTTATTCGTAATCTCTTCAAAAGAAAATCTGGAGGCTTATATAGTGCATTATATCATATCCTAGTAAACGACATACGCAACTGATGAATAAAAAAAGCCCACAGCGAACCAACGTTGTAACCTGTGAATCTAGGCATGTATCATAGAGAATGTCCTCTTTTTTTTAAGAACCTATTTTAATCTCAAACTCTGGAGCAAAACCTGGTTGGAGCAGGTTTGCCTTTAAGCTTCTGTTAACACGTGATCTAGCCAGATAAAAAAAAAAGAGCCACCATTCATGATATGGAAAACCCTGGCTTTAGACTCAACAGACCTCGCTTGTAGAACAGCTCTCCGCTAGGCACAATGATAATGTGATGATAATGATTGTTTCCTTTTAAACAGGCCAAGCTGTAGTAATTACAATATCGTAAAACAATGCAGGCAAATGCTTTTACTATGTGATAGAGTATTGTTTTCCCAGGTACCACAATTCAAGAGAGACAGCGAGATCCTCCCAGTGGCATCGGCAAGTCTGGCATCTGTGGCATTGACTCGTTGCTAATAAGGGCGGGGACACATTTCACACACACACACACACAGTAGCCTCGTTTGAGTGGGAGCCGTCTGGCTCAGACCTGCGCAATTATGACGTGCGTCTTGCTGAGCGCACAGCAAAAATACAGCAAGACGCAAACAAGGCTGTCGTTTACAGGGGGTTTTCCCAGGAAATGTGTCCCGCCCTTATTGGCAGCTAGTTAAAGGAGAACTGCCACAGATCCCACCGGAAATGCCGCAGATGCCACGGACTTGCAACAGACCTGCCGATGCCACTGGGAGGATCTCGTCCCTGCTGTAATTTAATCAGAGTACAATATGATACGAATGGTGAAAATTAAATCATAGTTATCAGATGTTTCTTTGTTTTAGGAACTTTAAGCCCCAAGAACGGGTGTTAGCACCGAGGGAGGAGAGGCCACTGCAGCAAGCTGGAAGTGGTTTGTGCTTATGGATGAGGTGATGGGGCACCGCCCAGCCATCACCCCACCAAACCCCATCTCCTCAGCCATGCTCCTCAAAACGAAAGAGGGAGCCGGAGTAGTTCTCCTTTGTTAGGAAGATGCAGGAGAAAGACGAGGAAAAGGAAAAAAGAGCAGAAGAGAGAGAGGAACTGAAAGAGAGTGGAGAGATTGGATGGACGCAAGGCAGAGGGAGGAAAGAAGAGAGAGAGTCCTTTCAACTCTTAAATTTGTAATTTTTGTAAATATGTCATTCAGTTCATACAGTTCCGTACAAATGTGCTTTTTTATTTAATTAAATAATTTAATTCACTCTATGCCTTTTGAAGTTATTTGTTTGTATTAACATTTCTGTCATTTTTGAGCCGTTACTTAAAATTAAAACAGGTAAATGAAGATGTAAAAAATATCAAAGTCTCCCTTACCTATAAAAGCAAGATTTTATTGCAAGGTCTATCGTTACAGATTACTCTGCTTAATATTTTCTCCATCAATATAATAATAAAGTACAAGAGTCTCAAGTCTGTATGATTAAAAAAAAAATTTATTGTTTAAGTATTGATTGGATTCTGCACTACTTCTATTACTACTATCATTAAAACTATTTATACACTATCATTAAAACTATCTATACACTATCATTAAAACTATTTATTCAACTATACTATTTACTAAATCTATGCTATTTACTAAAACTACACTATCATTAAAACCAAATCTATTAATTTACAACTATGTCTCAGATTATTTGATTTTGCCATGACACCTGTCCTGTCGTGGAAAAATAAGTGGTGAATTTTTCATGGACAGCAATGGCTTCTTTGGTGGCATTATTGCTACCCACTCGTCCAATGTCTTGCACACCAAGGTTTGGCTCTACAGGTGGGACAACTGCTGTAGGCACGGAGCTTCTATTTTCCCAGCGTAGGAAATTGTGGAGCATGCAAGTTGCTTTAATGACGGTTTCGAGACACGCATACGACCCTCCTATAGAGCCTCCACTGAGCCACCGTGATCCCAAAGGAGCACTCGACCATCCTCCTGGTGTGGGACAGCCTGTAGTTGAAAATACGCTTATCTCCCTTGGTATGCCCAGCATAAGGCCGCATGATGTCCTGCCTTAAAGGGAACGCCTCATCCGCCAAAAACACATGGGGTACAGGACAGTGCTCTGCACCAGGAAGAGGGGCGTCATCAGGAAGGTCAAGTGTCCCTTGACGGAGGGCCCGACCAAATGCAGAGGCAAGGCAAGGCAAGTTTATTTTTAGAGCACATTTTGGACACAAGGCCATTCAAGGTGCTTTACATAAGCAATAACAAAATACATCAAGTAAGAACAAAATACATCAAGCATAGAGCACACATTCCAAAAAGAATTTAAGCAAGAACAAAATACATCAAGTATAGAGCACACATTCCAAAAAAATTAATTCAAAATGAGAAATTAAAATTTCAGGTTAAAACGGAAACAGAACGGTCTTCAGACCTGATTTAAAAGAGCCGAGGCATGCAGCGTTCCTCCATCGCTGTTCCTCCCATATGCTCCCACATCAACCATTCGAAAGCGATAGTGTGCGTCGACACAGGCGAGGAGCACAATCGAAAAGGTCCCTTTGTAATTAAAATACAATGAACCGCTGCATGGTGGGGCTTGAATCACTACATGCTTCCCATCAATAGCTCCCAAGCAGTTCGGAAAAGCCCGCAGGGAACTGAATTCTTCCGCGATTTTCTTCCAGTCATCTTTTTTTGGGAAAGGCATGTAGTCGTCTAGCAGGCAGCTCCATATCGCCTCACACACCTCCTTGACTATCCGTCCCACAGTGCAGTGCCCAACTCTATAGCTAAAGGCAATTGTTCTGAACGAGTCTCCAGTAGCTAGGAACCTAATGTGAGAAAAATGTTGTTGTAATTATATTTGTCAGATAATACTCAAAACATGTTCTAATCTTCAGTGAATTTTTTTGAATGCGTACATATAATAACTATTCTAATCTAACACACACACACACACACATCTTTTTTTAAATGTGTAGCCTACTAATCAACAGTTAAATGTTTTCTTTGTTTTTTGAATGAGAACATATAGCCTAATCATCAACTGTGTCTTTGTTTTTTGAATGAGTACATATAGGCCTAGCCTAATAATCAACTGTTATTAAATGTGTCTTTGTTTCATGGATTGTTTAGTAGAAATACTAATCATTTTCCCAGTTTTGATCATTACTTCGGTGTCCTTTTTGGGCAAAGATGGACACATCTTGAACGGATGTGCCCTTATTTCCGATGGCTGCAAATTAGTCATTGAAGAATTAGTTTTTTGAATGAGTACATATAGGCTAATCCCAACTGTTCTAATCAAGTTACATTTTTTCTTTGTTTTTGAATGAGTACATATAGCATAATAACTGTTGCAATCAACTGTTACATTTTTCTTTTTTGTCAAACACAATTGTATTGTAGGCTACATATGTAATAACAAGTTAATACACAGCAGACACATGCCTACACAGACACACACACAAACTCACCGTAGGCATATGCATAGACGCTCTGCGGGGCGGATAGTCTCCCTGAAAGCTGTGCTTTCCTTAGATATTTTCCCACCGATCTTGAGGAGTAATTCCTCGAACTGCCCGTTGGTCAGTCGGAAATAGGTCTGGAATCGGGCTCCGTCTAATTTCAACTCCTGGTCGAGGCAGTGATACTCGACAAATTGGTTTCTCCGGCGGATAGTTTCGTGAACCCACAGCCTCCTCCTTGCTCCGCGATTCATTGTCGTGATAGCGGGACCACCACTAAGATCCTCCTCAGTAAGAAGCAGGATCAGAGCCAGAATTCTCTTCTTTTTTAAATCCATGTTTGGCATTTTTAAGGCTACAATAATCAGTGAGTGCCCAGACCAAGACAAGAGTGAAGACAAATAAAAGAGACAAGAGGCAGTCACAGGAGGCAATCCACAAATATGCAAACCCTTTTTCACAAGCAGAAACGGATCCGTAAATGTGTAAATATGACTTTGTATTTTCAGAGTCAGTTCTACATATTTGCAAGTCAAAAATTACATGTTTGTGGATAGTGAAATACGTGTGAATCATGATACACACTTGTCAATTGTCTTCTGTGCTTTTACAAAACAGTTTTGCTTTCAGATATTAAAGTCTAATAAAATCTTCCATACATACCGGGCGTGACGGGATTTTGGAACGTGAATTTTTTCGCGTCTCACTTTCGGAAGCGATCAACGTCCCAGAAAAATTTAACTCGTTTCGAAAAAATAAAAGCAGTGAATTCGCGAAGCAAAATTGTGGTGTGGAAGCTTGTATCGACTCTGTATATGTTCGGTAATTATTAATAACGTGCAAATTAATCGCACAAATAAAATGTGCCTGGTGTGCAAAGGCCTTTAGAGCTGTCGTTGAGTATATTGGTTAAAAACTGGAACCTACCCTGCGTTCCGAATCGCATACTCTTTAATTTTTCTATTCTACATACTACAATTGACGATAAAAATAATCTAGTTAGGATGCAATAGGCATACTATTGGGACGTACTTTTACTCTTTTATTTCATCATATTATTGCACCTTGATCTTGCCTCTTGCTTTTATATCCGTCACATCCCCGTTTGTTTTCATATAGAGGCTCCGTCGATGTGACGTCACTTCACGCGCGCAACGGATTGTGGGTCAGAATCGCCCAAATACGATGCAGTTTTTAAACACTAACAATCTTGGCCAGATGAAGTAGGACATCCGGGTACTTCTAACCATCCTAAATCTGGCCACAAGAATCGGGACATCCTAAATCTTTTTTCTACCATACTATATAGTAGAAAATGTGCGATTAGGAACTCAGGGATAATGTATTTTCATCATGTGACACAGAGCTCTGTATGCTCATGGTAGTGTGAACAGCACAACTCACGTGGACACTTTGCTCTGCAGTCAGCAGCAGGAGCAACTTTTCTTATATCCCTCAACCCTTTGTCCAATCAGGAGAGAGAACTCTACAAAGGGGGCGGGTCCAACTATCCGTGTACTCAAGCTAGCTGAATGTTTGACCGGCTACAATGATAGAGCAGGTTAATTCGTTTAACACACATTTTAGTCAGCTAAAACAACAGTAAAACATATAAAATAAGAATTGTTGTATTGTTGTATTCTAATGCTTGTACGTTTTGCATGTATGTTTCTGATGGTCAATGTGTCAGATTATTCAGCGACTAAATTGTGCCGAGACTTTCCCGAGAGACGTGACACGTATTTCAGTAAATACCTTAAGTCATTTGGAAAGAGAGCTAGGCATAAAAAAGAAAAAAAAGTTTTACACGTAGACACTTTGAACACGTATAATAAAATTTGGAGCATAACGTGTTTTTATTTTATTTTTGTACACTTATGCTGCTATTGGTTCTGCATATCGTTAGCTTCATAGCATAATTGCCCTAAATCATATGTACTCTACTCTTCTTTTACTCTACATCTACTCTACTTTACCCTGCTCTATAACACTTAAAATATGACTTAGGTAATTATGCTATTAGGGTAACGAAAGTAGATGTAGAGTAGAGTAAAAGTTTAGTAGAGTAAATATGATTTAGGCATTTATGGCCAACGACATGCATATTGACTACTGGCTGTGTCTCAGTTTAGGGGCGTGGCCTTCGTAGACCGTGAAGGCCGAACCGTGATATAAAGAAATGGACACAGAATTGAAACCGCCCATTCATTCCTCTGAAAGCTAAAGCTGCTCATTGAGAGAGAGAGAGAGAGAGAGAGAGAGAGAGAGAGAGAGAGAGAGAGAGAGAGAGAGAGAGAGAGAGAGAGAGAGAGAGAGAGAGAGAGAGAGAGAGAGAGAGAGAGAGAGAGAGAGAGAGAGAGAGAGAGAGAGAGAGAGAGAGAGAGAGAGAGAATTATGCTATTAGGGTAACGCAAGCAGATGTAGAGTAGATGTAGAGTAAAAGTTTAGTAGAGTAGATATGATTTAGGCATTTATGGCTAACGACATACTGCATATTGACTACTGGCTGTGTCTCAGTTTAGGGGCGTGGCCTTCGTAGACCGTGAAGGCCGAACCGTGATATAAAGAAATGGACACAGTATTGAAACCGCCCATTCATTCCTCTGAAAGCTAAAGCTGCTCATTTGAGAGAGAGAGAGAGAGAGAGAGAGAGAGAGAGAGAGAGAGAGAGAGAGAGAGAGAGAGAGAGAGAGAGAGAGAGAGAGAGAGAGAGAGAGAGAGAGAGAGAGAGAGAGAGAGAGAGAGAGAGAGAGAGAGAGAGAGAGAGAGAGAGAGATTTGAGCACGGTGGTGTCAACAGGGAGTCACGCAGCAATGCCAGATCAAGCAATAGAAATGACGATGCAGATGCCAAATGAAGGCCTGTCCATCCACTTTGGGTCCCAGCCACAATAAGGATCTCCTGAAGATGCACCATATAGAATGCATTGCTCCTAAATGTTATTATTTTAGCCTTTTTGCTTTCGATTTGTGAGTTTGAGTTTATACCCCGTTTGTTCTGTTGTTTTTTATTTTCTATTCTTTATTTTATTGTAACTGATGTATGTTTTATTCCCCTACGAGAGTTTTGTATTGTATTTTGTTTATCAATGAAATAAAATAAATAGAGTGCTACATGGACGAGCATGTCACCTGTGGGACGTGGTCCTAGTCATTGCTAACTCTCAACGTCCTCCATCCTTTGCAAACTCTGACCCTCCATCTTTCCACAACTTAGAACCTCCTCCATCCTTCTCAAAGAAAACACCCCAAATGAAAGAATGCAGAAAACACAAACCAAAAGATTTTCCTTCCCGTTTCAACGCATTGTTGAAAAAAACGTGTTTTAAACGGAAAACAAGAGGTAAAAGTCTCCTGGACACCATGCACAAAGTGTGGCAAGAGGTGCGACGATTCATGGGTTGGAGCCAGACAGCTTTAGAATACTGCACTTCATTATCCTGATTATTCTCTATGTGTTCAATTTCATTTAGCATTGCAGAGTGAAATACAGTTATATATTTTATTTTTTTGTTTTCAACACTAACAATCTTGGCCGGGTACTTCTAACCATCCTAAATCTGGCCACAAGAATCGGGACATCCTAAATCTTTTTTCTACCATACTAAATAGTGGAAAGTATGCAATTCGCAAAGCAGGGAGACTGTATTATCATCAAGTGACACAGAGCTCTGTTTATGTTCATGGCAGTGTGAACAGCACAGCTCACATGGACACTTCGCTCTGCAAGTTAGCAGGCAAAGCTTTTATTATATACCTCAACCCTTTATCCAATCAGGAGAGAGAACTCTACAAAGGGGGCGGGTCCAACTATCCGTGTACGCTCAAGCTAGCTGAATGTTTGACCGGCTACAATGATAGAGCAGGTTCATTCATTTCACACACATTTTAGTCAGCTAAAACAACAGTAAAAAATATAAAATAAGAATTGTTGTATTCTAATGCTTTTACGTTTTGCATGTATGTTTCTGATGGTCAATGTGTCAGATTATTCAGCGACTAAATTGTGCCGAGACTTTCCCGAGAGACGTGACACGTATTTCAGTAAATACTTTAAGTCATTTGGAAAGAGAGCTAGGCATAAAAAAAGAAAAAAAAGTTTTACACGTAGAACTGTGCAATTGTGCTCTGTATTTAATTTGTTTGTTTGAATCGCTCCCTGGCTATATATTTTTTTTTACTGAGATGTTTAATGTATTAATGACTTGTTTTTGTTGTGTTTTGTATTGTATCATAAAGATTCAATAAAGATTTATTAAAAAAAAAAAAAAAAAAAAGTTTTACACGTTGACACTTTAAACACGTATAATTAAATTTTGAGCATAACGTGTTTTTATTTTATTTTTGTACACGTATGCTGCTATTGGTTCTGCATATCGTTAGCTTCATAGCATAATTGCCTAAATCATATGTACTCTACTCTTCTTCTACTCTACATCTACTTTACCCTACTCTATAACCCTTAAAATATGACTTAGGCAGTTATGCTATTAGGCTAACGAAAGGAGATGTAGAGTAAATATGATTTAGGCATGTACGCTATGAGGCTAACGACATACTGCATATTGACTATTGGCTGTGTCTCAATGTAGGGGCGTGGCCTTCGTAGACCGTGAAGGCCGAACCATGGACATATAAAGAAATGGACTCAAGTCAGAATTGAAACAGCCCATTCATTCCTCTGAAAGCTGCTCATTGGCGCAGAGCAACATCAAGGATAGCATAATTATTTCATTACATTGAGCTATTTTATAGTTTTTTATTTAATTTTTTTTAGGAGGGGGAGAACGGTTTGGAGGCAGCCAGTGGTTATCACTGTCGGGACCAGCTGTCTGCCAGAGAGAGAGATAGATAGTCTGTCCTGGGGAGAAGGAGATTTGAGCACATGGTGTCAACAGGACGTCAGATCATGCAATAGAAATGACGATGCAGATGCCAAATGAAGGCCTGTCCATCCACTTTGAGTCCCAGCCGCAATAAGGATCTCCCGAAGATGCACCATATAGAATGCATTGCTCCTAAATGTTGTTATTTAGCCTTATTATTTTAGCCTTTTTGCTTTCGATTTGTGAGTTTGAGTTTATACCCCGTTTGTTCTGTTGTTTTTTATTTTCTATTGTTTAAAATATTGTAACTGTTGCATGTATAATGTATGTTTTATTCCCCTACAAGAGTTTTGTATTGTATTTTGAAGTAGGCCTTCAACCTCCTCCACCCTTCGCTAACTCTGACCCTCCATCTTTCCACGACTTTAGAACCTTCTCAAAGAAAACGCCCCAAATAAAAGCTTCCTCTTCCAAGAGGCCCAAAATAAAAGAATGCAGAAAACACAGAAACCAAAAGATTTTCCTGTTTCAACGCATTGTTGAAAAACATGTTTTAAACGGGAAAACAAGAGGTGAAAGTCTCCTGGACACCATGCACCAAGTGTGGCAAGAAGTGGGACGATTCATGGGTGGGAGCCAGACAGACAGCCAACAGTTTAGCCAAATGTACATACATATACAGACACATACACACAAAAACCTAGCCTGGTGCTACCAGACCATCGTACTTCCTTTCATTTGTACAGAAGGTCTGGAATCGCTCAATTGACAAACGTTACCTCACTTGAAGGCGGGTGTCTGTTGAAGTTTAAAACTATTGGATCTGCCCATTGCCACTCTGGATCTGCCAACCAATCGCATAAATGAGCAGGCTTCTGCAACTAAACTGGTGCACGTCATTGTTCTCAGCCACTCCCTCTGTTCGCTGATTGGACCGGTAAAAATCTACAGGAGAAAACCCGCGAATATACCGCAGACCCAGACTTACTACTGATGGGAACATTTAAATTGAGCGGAAGTAGGTAGGCGGGCGTTGCCAGGCTAACAAAAACCCATACATTTTTCAAAATGTATGCATTTATTAAATAAATTGTTGTTACTGCCAAAAAAATAAATAATAATAATTGTAGTTATAGCTGGAATACTGCACTTCATTATCCTGATTATTCTCTATGTGTTCAATTTCATTTAGCATTGCAGAGTGAAATACGGATATATTATATATTTTATTTCTTTAAAAAGGTTTTGTTAAACAGTTTTGCCTTTTGAAATAATTTGTGCCAAGATTGATTTTGTTAAAATAAGGTTGTGAAGTATTATTATAACGTTAGCCATTTTGCCTTTTTAGACTTTAAAAAAAAATATATATATATTATCCGATGCCTTACAACAATGAATACTAACCACGCTGCTTGTCGTCATCGATAACATAATACTGACTCATGTGGGCGATAAACGTTAGAAAACAAGATTTACGGCAAAAATTGTCCCGTTTTCGTGGCGATAATTCTCTAGCGTCTCCGGGACCGTGAGCATCACTCCCCCCTCAGAAAACATTTCAGCTGAGCCCCCCCACAAAAAAAAAATTCTAAATACCTGTGTGTTTTGAACATCTTATTTAATATTTAACACATTTTAAACATCTGTTCATTTTTTTTTTTTAAATAACATATTTTTGAAACATTTTAAAAACAACTTTGTGTTGAACACATTGTTGAACACATGTAAAACATCTGTTCATATTTATTATACAATGTGGCCCTAGAGATCTCCCAGGCAATGACCCTGGGTTGGTCCTCTACCAGGAGGAAGCGCACATGGAGAGGTGGTGGCCTGAAGTAGGGCGTGGGTGGTGTTGTGGTTAACAGTGTTTGGAGTGCCATCCTGAAATGATATAAAAATAAAACAAAAACACTGGTGAGTAGGTTTTGTAGTGCCATGCTGAAATGAAATAAGTAACAGTGGTGAGAATCCTGTGTCAGATCCAATAACATCCCAGCTACCCGCTCCGCCTCTCGCTCATAGAGGAACCCCATCGCTAGGACAGCGCACATTCTGGCTCGACGATCCATGTGTACGAGTGTGTTTGTCTCTATTCTTATCTGTGTATCTCGCTCGTATGTAATCTGACGGCATAAAACTCCAACTATAACTCCTCAATCGTTTTCCCGCCAATTACTTCGTATTATGTAGGGTACAGATGTGCGCACGCATATAGTGGCGGTCATATTAGCTGCAACGACCAGGGGCAGACTGAAGGAGTGCAGCACCCAGCATGGGACACAGGTGTGGACCCAGGGGTGTCTAAAAGTTATCCCCGGAGCGATAGCCACTAAATCGCTAATGCGAATATGGGGAAGGGGCGAAAACAGCAACGCACAGAGCGGTATAGGGCCACACAGGCTTCCTTTAAGGCGAGACACGGCAGGCAAAAACATCGTTTTTTTAAGCACTGGTCAATTTTGAGATTTGTGTCTATTTAGCTTCCATAACATGTCTTCTTTCATACTAGTATGGATAAAATGTCCAAAATATACGTTTTAGATGTTTATTTTACTAAACTTTGACTGCTTGCGTCTGTATTTTGCTCCTAAATTCGTCAAAAGTGAGCATTCTAACGTAACATACAGCACCGCGACCGCTGTATGAATCATAATAACCATGGTACTGTTGGAAAGCTCTGAATCTCAAGAACAACGTTATCTGATCCAAATATGGTCATTTCCTTTGTATCAGTAACCAATCGTGAAAGTGTGAGGAGGGATTCAATGCTAGGAAAGCGACCTCATTGGCTAATGCACATTTCTGACGATGTGATTCGCTAAAAGGCATCACGTGATGCTAACCCCGGGTAGCTCGAAAATCACAAAATAAAATGGGAAAAACGTCGAAAATATGCCAAACCAAGACAACAAAAATACTTAATCAATTGGCTACGGACATTACATGATCGCCATTTGAAGGGGAGAAGTGTTAAAGACATGTAAATCACGCCGATCACGTCGGAGAGACACAGACTGTCAGACGATCAGAGGGGAGATGGTGGGGAGAGAGAGCGTCTGTGCCGACAGGAGCAGGTTGACAGACAGTGGCTAATAATGAATTAACCACGTTTAAATTAGCATGTGGATGTAAATGTTACTATGCTATGGTTTATATATGTTAAGCAGTGGTAGGCCTATATGGCATTGAAGGGTGTAGGGCCTAATTCAATAAATTACTCTAGCTATTATCAGCAGAATTCACGTTTTTATCTTTAACGGCCGTTTTCTCATAATGAGCTTTTTCCAATACTCTGCGAAAGATATCTCAACTTCTAGACCACTGACATCAACCAAACTTTCTATGATCATTCATAGCACTATTTTAAAGGTTTTTACAGAAGGATTTGTTAATATATTGTTAATTGTCTGATTTATGATACATTTTCCTCCTAAAAACATGCCGAAAATGCATTTCTAAGACATGTACATAGTCTTTTTTGATTTATTAAATGAAAAAAGGCTGTATCCAAAATCTGTTGTGTAAAAACTTTAGAAACTAATATGTGGTTAAAATAAAATAGAGATTTTAACTCTGGCTTTATCCAACATCTCAAAATCTTTCTCGAAAAATGACCCAAATTTACGCATAATTGGTTAAATATTGCCATATTTGCATATTTAATAAAATATTAAAGAAAAACATGTAATACAAAAAATGATTGTGTTTGTGTCAGTAATCAACTGGCAAAGTTTCATGATGATATCTATAAGTTAAAAAAAATCCCTATTCACCTGGGGTGTCTCGCCTTAATATAAAACGCTAAAACAACAAACTAAACCACCACTGCCAAGCAGCTGAAAGCACATTAAGAACTATGTAGTACATACACTGACACTAGAGAAAACACAAGAGGAACCTCTCAATACCTCTGAAGGTGAGGTAATGAGCAGCACAGAGCACTCGGGTCCCAGGGCATGTATAACCTCTTCACACCTGGGCTCAATCAGCCAATCAGTGCACACACACCTGGTTGCAGTGAGTGAATCAGTCACTATTCTCACGGAGGCGAAATTTTCCGTTCCCTCACCGGGCTGAAATATTCCGTGTCCTCACATTAATGGACAATTTGTTTTTATTGCAAATCCAAATAAAATGATATATTGTATGTGTTTTATGTTTGCCTTTTGATTGATTTAACAATTTACAGGGATTAACTAATTCATTTATTCCCTTATATGTATTCTAACAAGTCTTCCCCCCCACTAAAACAACATTACAATGAAATTTATCTAACTTTAACTCATCTAATGGCTCCCATGTCTTTTTCCTAAATGATATATGAATCCTCCTACAAAAAGAATTAAGGTAAAACATGTGCGGTGTATAAAGGTGCGACACGGCGTTGAAAAATCCTATGTTTGCATAGGGAACCATTGGTTTAGGCGCGATGGTGCGGTGACGCTTTTTTAACACTGCTACCGCGCCCTAAGCGCCGCTTTTCCGCGGCCAGCGCATCATCGCGCCTAAATCAACCTTTTGAGAGTCCCTGTTTAAATAAGAGTCAAATGGGGAAAGTTATATATATATTTGTTTTATGCAAATTCAAAATAAAATAATGTATTATTGAAGAACAAACTGTAAAGAAAATCAACATGAATTACTTTGGATTAGAGACAATTTAGCAAAAAAAAAGTTATTACCTCCACCACCTCTCCCCTCACACTGAGGAACCCCTGGTCTTCCCCCCGGCAGTCCCTCAGGTGATGAGGGGTGCATTAGCGCCTTTGCCTGCCTCTGGAGCTCCTCGTTGACATTTATTGCACTTGCCCTGAAAAATTGGGCCTTCCCTAAATTTAGGGTGTTGTTCATCAGGGTGTGGCCCCTGATGAACACACTCATCCCCTTCTTTATTTTGTCCGCCTTGTCCTCATATATTAGCACCTTTGTTAGGCTGTGGCCATCTGTTATTACGGCCACTTTATTTTTTTTTATCACTGTGGCCCTAGCGGCTGTTTCTGTGAACTCCCAGGCCACCACCCTGGGCTGGTCCTCTACCAGGAGTAACCGCACGTGGAGCGGTGTTGGCCTGAAGTAGGGCGTGGTGTGCTCAAAAGACTGTGTAAAGCCATTCTGAAATGATATGAGAATCTTGTGTCAGATCAACGGACAAACAAAATCTCCCTAAGGCAGTGGCGGCAACGACCAGGGGTGGACTGAAGGAGTGCAGCATCCATGGCCCCATAACTCTACCAAGTGGCAGCAGTATACATGTGAAATGTAGAATTTAAAAATACACTGTTGCTATCTAAAATGATCAGATGAGGATAAATTAGAATGTTCAATCATTTATTTTACAATTTGTCAATCAATTTTTCAAAGAGGGTGAGATACCTCTCCGACCTGCCAGCTGCCACCCTCTCCCTCTCCGCCTCTCTCTCTCCTCTTCCCTTTCTCGCTGCTCCTTCAATAGCTCCAGCAGACTGTCCCTGGGCTTAGGCCTCTTTCTAGTGGCCTTGCTTCCAGTGGCCTCCAGGGCAGAGGAGGTAGAAGCCAGTGTGCTTACTACGCCACCTGCAGTGACACGGTTCAAGGTTTTTTATTGAGTGTCCCAAGAGGGCAAATTTGGTTCACAGCGAGGAGCGGCTAGCAACACACAACAGTACAATATAATAACGGACACAAAACATCACAACATGTACACAGGCCTGGGCGCAAGGTGCAAGAAGCAGGGGAAAAAAACAACGCAACAAAGTCAATAAAATCATAAAATAAAATCAATTATTTTATTTTATTATTTTATGACAGTCATATTAGCTGCAACGACCAGGGGCGGACTGATAGGGTGCAGCATCCATGGCCTCATAACACTAACCAGGAACCATCCTCTACCCCTCTGCCTGTTGGTGGGTCCCTAAACTTTCAATACCTCAAAGGTGCTGCCATGCGTGCTCTGGAGGCCAAACGTATTTGCATTCAGGTGGGTGGCCGTCACCCTGTCCCCAATCTTCAGCCCGGTCAGCGCAGCCTCCCTCCACAGGCTGAGGACCACCCTCTGTTTATCTTGTTAGAAATAAAGGGAAACCAAATATGTTTAGTTATCTGACAAAAATATTATATTGAAAGGAAAGATTCATAACTTTGGAACTTCAGTTATAACCTACCTGCTGGAGGGTGACCTTCACCAGGGGCACTGTGTCTCTCCCGGTCGTCACCTGCTTCACTGCAGAGATCTAAATAGAGGATGTTTTTTTATAGTTACAAACATTTGACACATTTAAAAACCTTAGCTTTATGATTTAGCCAAAAAAAAAAAAAAGTGATTTTGTCCTAGGAAGAAATGACCTCCACTACCTCTCCCTTCACGGTTAGAAGCCCTGGCCTTCCCCCAGGCAGTCCCTCAGGTGCACCATCTTGGAGGGAGGATGCAGCAGCTCCTCAGCCTCCCTCTGGAACTCTACACTTACAGTGATTTCTGATGCCCTGTGTGGGCCTTGTTTAAGGCGAGGTTCACTGGCGATTGGCCCATCAGGTTGTGGCCCCTCACAAAATAACTCCCACCCTGTTTAATTTTCTCCACACTGTCCTCGTATATTAAAACCTTCTGCAGGCTGTTTCCGTCGGACACAACGGCCACTTTATTTTTTTTTATGACTGTGGCCCTAGCGGCCGTCTCACTAAACTCCCAGGCCACCACCCTGGGCTGGTCCTCCAATAACAGGAGGAACCGTATGTGGAGCGGTGGTGGCCTGAAGTAGGGCGTGGTGGCTGGTGTAGTCAAAAGAGTTTGTAGAGCCATTCTGAAATGATATAAGAAACAGTGGTGAGAATCCTGTGTCAGATCCAATAACAAAAAGGAAGAGACACAGGTTTAAAAAAACAACAACATTCCATCATGGAACTCCATCTTTCACTCTGAGCAGTTTTCCCGCCTCTGGAACCCTTTGTCCCCGATACACACAAGCACTCAAAATTAACCAACACTCACTCCCATCTCCTGTTCTGGAGGAATTCCGGAAGCCAGTGAACAGAGCTTAATTTGCAACCCTCCACTCGATGAGGGCCTGCGTTCTTCTTTCGTCCATTGCTAAAATATAACGTGTATAAAGCCCCATATTAATTAAATGCATACTAAAGGCCCCATTATATTAAGTTTTACAATTTAGCACAATATGGAATAAGACAAGGAAACAATTTGATCAAAAAACAGACGCAGCGTTTAAAAATAAACAATACATATTACGGCTATAGACACAATCCTTGGAGCAGAAAGTTAATAGTCCATTGAAGGAACAAAATAATAGCATGTGTTTTAAAATAAAAACATAATGCTACAACTTTAAGTATTTGTAAAATATGTGTTAACAGTTAACGTGTTTCCCCCTTTATTTTTTTGCCACCTAGCAACTCCTTCCCAATGACTTCACGAATGTTCTGCAATACGCTTGTCACGGAAAAGTCACGGTGGCACAATTTTATCACTGTATAATTTGACACAGTGATCATCAGATCACACACACACCTAGGAAGCATTAAAATACAGCAATATATTTTTCTCTAACTGTAGTTTTATGGATTAAAATTATTAACCTGCTCTGCCATTGTAGCCGGTAAAACATTCAGCTAGCTTGAGCATACACGGCTAGATACACCCGCCCCTTTGTAGAATTATCTCTCCTTTTATAAAGCACAAGTTATACACAGATGCAATTCAAAGTGCTTTACATAGTAGAAACACAAAGGTCATTGCAAAAACTAACAGAAACCTATTACAATTGTACTGCAACAAAAAGTATACATTTTTCTACAAATGTTGAATTGTAATAGACTTATTATTAACCTGCTCTGCCATTGTAGCCGGTTAAACATTCTGCTAGCTTGACCGTACACGGAAAGTTGGACCCGCCCCTTTGCAGAGTTCTCTTTTATGATTGGATAAAGGGTTTTGGGATACAAGGAACATTTCGCCTGCACACTCTCAATGTGAATTGTGCAGCCATAAGAAACAGACCCCAGAGTCACAGGAATAAAATACATTCTACCTGCATTCAAAATCTATTTTTTTTTCTATGCTAAATCTTACCATAAAAAACAGTCTAGTTAGCATGCATTATGCTAAAATTGGGACATACTTTTACTTATTTATTTTTTCGTAACACTAGGCCTTGATCTCGCCTCTTGCTTTTAAATCCGTTGCATTCCCGTTTTGTTATTTTATTTTATTTTTTTCATACAGAGGCTCCGTCAATGTAACGTCACATTTCGGTGCACACTAGATTTGGGGTCAGAATCGCCCAAAAAAGCATGCTGATTATTTCAACATTAAACATATACAAACACATTTTTTTACTGCATTAAATAGCAGAAAGTACGGGGACTGCAACACAGCCTCTGTTCCCTTTTTAACTCACTTTTAAAGAGGACCTATGATGCGTTTTGACTTTTATGACCTATAAACGTTTTTATGATGATTTATAGTCATGTTTAACCATACTAAATTATCAAATAATGACTTACATGCATTTCGACGTATTCCCTGCTTACCGTCTGGGGTGTCTGTGCAGAGCACTAGACACTATTCTAGCCAGTCGAGAAGTCATGTGTTCAAAGCGGCTTGACGCTTTGTAACATTGTGACGTCGCATGTAACTTGGTGAATTCACCACGCGGATGTTTCCATGTATAGTAATGCTGTCACTTCCTTGCTCGCGTCTGCCTCGCGCCCTTATAGGTCCATGCTCGCGCTTCCCGCCACTGAAAGTGTTCCGGAAGGAAGGTAACCAATCACAACGGAGTGGGGTTTGCAGGAGGGAGCGGAGATGGCCGAAGCACAGGCATGCTGGATCGCCAAAATAAGAGAGAGCTTCCCGTAAATCTACATAGTTTTTTGTGATGTGATTCGTGTCAGGTTGCTCTATAGCAGTGTTTAACAAGAAATTAAGACCAGAAAAGTAGTATAATAGGATCTCTTTAACTCATCTCCTGCCCAACCAGATATTTAAGTATTAATGTTAAGTGGATGAAGAAATCACATATAGCAATCCAGGCAAGGCACGTCATTTTATTTGTAGAGCACAATTCTCACACGGAGACAATTTAAAGCGATATACAGAGTAATAAAAAGTAAAGGGTCCTTGCAATAACTAACAGAAACCCATTACAATTGTACTGCAATAAAAAGTATGCACAAATATACTCTTATGTACATTATTTTTTTCAAGAGCACAGCAAAAATATAAATAAATATGCTTCTCTAAGAGGTTCACAGTTGTAATGACGGCTAAATTAAGTTTTACATGTGTTTTTTTTGTTTTTTTTTAAGCTGATAATAAATATTTCTAAGGATGGGGTCATGATCTTGCTTGGTGATTCATCCATGCGTTTCTCATACTTCACACCAACACAGCCAGCCAGCGTAAAGATAATTATTCCTTTGATCATAATTTCTCTCTCTGTAAATTTGACCTCCTTACCACAGCTGTTACGTGATCCTTTAAAAGCTTCATGTGATATTTCTAAGGCGATGATAATTAGGCCAATGTCTGGGAAATGTCTTGTGTGAGCACGCCAAGTCATTTGAAGTAAAAAAAAAAAAAAACATGTTTAAATCCATATCCACTGGGCTAAAAGTCAGTAATATACCGACTCTTGTTTGCTCTATAGCATCAGGCATTTATGTAAGTGTAACACTAATTTATTTTATCCCCTATAGTTAACTAGCTAGGCTGTGTCTGAAATCGCGCACTTCTGTACTTACACTTACTTTTTTGAGTGCACTTTGCGCAAAACCGGAGAGTGCCAAAATGAAGTGCACTGTAAGTTCCTCTGTCGTGCACTCAAAACGGTCTAAAACTTGAGTGTGGAGCGATGGACACTTTCCACACTCAACGGCCGCCATCTTGCCTACGTAACGGAGAGGACGGGACATTCTAATCAAAATAGAGGAGCTTGAAGCAACCGTGGAGACGGACGCGCTCCACAAAAGTTAAATTATATATTGTTTTAGTTTTTCCGCGACTAATGTGCCTGTTTTGGCTATCGGTAACGCAAGCAGAAAAAAATACCACCGAAGAAGAACCGTCAAAATGCAAAGTCATTTCCGGTAGGTGCGCGACGGCAGTTTGGACAGTGCACTGTAGAAATGAGAGCACTGCGTCTATAAGTAAGTGTACTGTAGGGATAATAAAGTGCACTCAATGTAAGTGCACTTACGTAAGTGCGCGATTTCAGACACAGCCCGTTCTTGCATCATTTGATGAAGCAATGGGGAAATGTGGGGTCATTTTAAAGGTGCTACGAGGAAGTTTTAAATATTTCTGAAACAGTCTAATTTTTCCTCTGATGATCATAAATGACTTAACAGCAAACGAGACCGCCAGTGCAAATAATGCTGTTTTTAGATTTAGATAAAAAGAGTTTTTCTTAATGCCTTTCTCATGGGTACACTCAGGAGCAACAGCTGGCGTATTAAAAACACTACTGATTTAGTCCAAAGCGGACAAATTTGAAAACACCTTTTTACCCAATGAGAATAGGCATGTCAACAGATGATGCTCCCAAAATTCGTATGTATTCTTAACACAAGGTAGATTAAATTCAGGAAAGTGCGACTTAGATTTTTTAAAAATGAATATGCCGGTACTTTTGGAACTAATCCTGAACAACTAAGGCATCAAAGGCCAGAACATAGGACGAGGGAACTCACGCTGTGTTTCACGTTATAAATATGATTCTGATAGATTTTGCAATAGCATTATCGTTTGCACATTTCAATGATTTACTTTTTCTATACCGTTTTGATTTGCCTTACCTTTTGCTCTATTTAGAATTTATACATATTACTTCTCTCATCTTATCTTATTCTTTTTTTTTCTTTAGGGTAACGCCGAAGACCACCTTCTCACAGACCTGCTTTGCAATTCGCTGCCTTCTAAGGTGGTCTCCAAGGCGGTTAAATATACTATCTATGAAAAATGCCATTCCCCAAGGAGACAAATGGACTCTTGTCGGCTAAAAAAAGTCCTGGAGTGTCATACCTAATGTGAGGGTGGGGAATCAGTCCTCCAATACCTTGTGTAAAACCAGCCATAACACTGTTCACAAACCGTCTGGCTTTGTCAAGCAATCCTGGGCACCGAGTCACCCTATAATGGCACTTTGGGATGAGGGCGGAAAAAAGTATCTTCATTGCCGGGTGAAGGTTCATGAAAGAAGAGCAGGTCCTCCTTCATTTCATTCACCAGACTGACACTTTTAACCACCCCCAAGTCGTTGCCACCGCAGTGAATGACTGAGACATCCGGCACTACTCTTCCTTTACCAAGAATGAAAGAAAAGAGATTGAGAAGGCCTCTCCACCGAAGCCCACCCTTCCCAAACCAGCAGACCGTCATGCCTGCTGGCTGGACTCTGCTTCGCGCTCCCTGGACACCACGCTTTGGAAACAAAGTACGTAGGGCAGTCCAGTGGACAACACCATGAACACTCACCTGCAAAGCTGTGTTGATCCCATAAACAACCGCAGGCAGGTGGAGGACCCAATCGTTGTGGTCATCGTTAACGTTCTTCCTCGGAGCACGTTTAATTGTCTGATTGCTTCTTTCATCCTTAACTTTCCAAAAGAGTTGGAAATATTTTACTTTAGACAATTTCCGAAAACATACAAATTACATCAACAATTAGGAAAAAAGCCTTACCTGGCCGTTCGACTGGGGGTGATAGGCACTGGTGACCGAGTGTTTAATCCTCATAATTGAGAAGATTTTCTCATTTAACTGTGGCTCTATCATTAGGGATATTACAGAATGTATTATAAGCAGTGGCTGGGTCACAATATATTGGAATGTTGAAATCACTTGGCCAAGAGGTTGTCTTATACTCTTTCTTCTGCGGCCACTGTCTCTCTCTGTCTTCTCCTTCTCTCCTTTCTCACATTGTATCTGAAACAGCCAGAGAAGAAACACTAGATATCAGATGAGACTGAATTGAGAGAATAAAAAAAATAAAGACTTTCCACCAGAGCTGAGAATGATCTGATCCAAATATATATATATTTAAAAAAAAAAAAGTCAAAACCAGATTGTGATTCCTACTATGTCCTGAAGGGGAAGACAAACTGCACTTACAGGGGAACCTCCTCCTGCGGGGTGTAGCCCTCCTTTGTCTTCCTCTCTTTCCTCCAAGTGCCATCCGGCCTCTGGGAACTTGCAATGTTCCCTTTCTCTATGGAGCAACAGGGACACCATTAGAGAGAGTACCTGTACTTACAAATATGCATGAAAAAAAAAGGCGGGGTAAGAGGACGACGGTCAGATACAGAGCTAGATGTTTGCACGCCGAGTTGGTCAGAATTCCTCCATCACTGGTTCTCTCACATCGATGGTACGTAAGCAGTCGGCTAGTCTGCGTCAACAACTGCCAAGAGAACGATAGAAAACGTTCCCTTGTAGTTGAAGAGCTGCGAACCGGAGTTTGCAGGGGCCTTCAGAACCACATGCTTCCCATCGACGGCACCGCAACAGAGAGGGAAGTTCCACCGCTCCTCGAATTTCTGAGCAATCGCACTTACACTGGTACTTCCTCCTGCGGGGTGTAGCCCTCCTTCACCTTCCTGGTCTTCCTCCAAGTGCCATCCGGCCTCTGGGACCTGGCAATGTTCCCTTTCCTCTTTCTTAAAGGGCAGAAAGGAAGAGAGGAAGAAAGCTTCTCTACCGCAGCCCACCCTTCCAAAACCAGCACACTGTCATGTCCGGAGGGACCCCGCTACGAGCTCCCTGGGCTCCACGCCGGACATAGCTGTCCCCTATGACCCACACCAACACTGGGGAAACAAAGGAAGGCAAGGCAAGTTTATTTCTATAGCACAATTCAGACACAAGGCCACTCAAAGTGCTTTACAGGGTCATGTACATGTTAGTTATCAGAATCAGAATAATCTTTATTGTCATTGCACAAGACAATGGCATTTTGTTGGAGCAGTCCTCCAGTTGCATAAATATAAATATGAGTATAAATATATATAAAATAATAATAATAAAATATAAAAATCAACAATAGCGCCAATTTATATATAAATACAATCAGTGATTAGGGATATTACAGAATGCATTATAAGCAGTGGCTGGGTTACAATATATTGGCATTTTGAAATCACTTGGCCAAGAAGTTGTCTTACTCTTTCTTCTGCGGGCCACTGTCTCTCTCTTCCTTCCTCTTTCCTTATTGGCATGTTGAAATCACTTGGCCAAGAAGTTGTCTTACTCTTTCTTCTGCGGGCCACTGTCTCTCTCTTCCTTCCTCTTTCCTTTCTCACTTTGTACATGGGTACCTCCTCCTGCGGTGTGTAGCCATCCTTGACCCTCCTTGGTTTCCTCCAAGACCCATCAGGCCGCTGTGTGGAAGGGATGTGTTTCCCTTTACTTTTTCATTGGAATTAAAACTTTATTAAATACACTTTTCTTGCATATAAATGCTTTATAATAACCCTTTAATGAAAAGTGTTAACTTAAAATATAAAATAACATAAAGAAGAACCGTCAAAGGGAACATTTTCAAAAATTAAAGACAATACAAATCAATGGGGAAATTAGCAGGTATCTCCATCTTCAACCCACTCCAATGGCCACGTTTTTCCACTGTAACACAGAAAAGAAAAAATAGTTCAGTTGTTTTGTTTATGTCGATAAGCTGTAGACGCATCACAGCACACAGTAGGACTCTATTAGCCGTGTCCAATAGTTGCATTACAGTGAATTTTCATTTTGTCACAGTAGGTTAATGGTAGTCAGCTTTATATTAACCGTGGCCCATCTATCTCTCCATCCGTCTCTTTCTGTCCTTCTCCTGCAGTCCTTTTTTATCATTATAATTTTTAATAACAAAATGAAATTATGAAAACAATATGAAAGGGCCAATGCTTTATAATAACCCTTTAATGAAAATTAATAACTTACAATATAAAATAACATATAGAAGAACCATCAAAGGGAACATTTTCAAAAATGAAAGACAATCTTCCACGACCTTGGTGGACCATTATCGTCTCAGAATGACAATGTAAACAACAACAGCAGAGGCAAACTTAATGAGCGCCTCACAAGATAGTTTAGTATTCAGGTTTAGAGAAAGGTTAAGGTTAGCGTTAAATATTTAAGCAATGCCTCCAGCGTTCTACAAGTTGCCCATACGATTAACAAAATGCTTGACCGTAGGTAGGGCGTCTTTTTATAAATTGGGATTTATTGAAAGGGATATAGACAATCTTGAAACTCCTTGAAAAGTTATAACGGGGGGAGGAGGACTATTAAGAGAACCCTAACCCCACTCCTATTGTAACCTCTCCCTGTCCCCTAACCCTAACCACCCAGCTGTGATGCCTGAACCTAATCGCTAATTTCAGGAATAAAGGGCTGTGGGAACATAGGGATGATTTTAGCAGAAAGACCCAAGACTACTGTATATGGAGAGATTATCCCTGCGTTCCAAATCACATACCCTTTCTTTTTACTACACTACATACTAGTGTTCTGGTTAGCATACCACAAAATACAATTGGATTTTTTAGGGCATTATGGGTATTTTTGGCATACTGCATTTGCAAGCATGTGTTTGGACATACAGAATATTTCTCTACCATACTAAATATTTATTTTTTATTTATTTATTTTTTTACCTTTATTTATACTCGAAAGATCAATTGAGGGACGACCCTCATTTGCAATGACGTCGAGTCAATGGAAGTATGGGGATTGGAACACGGTATATCTTGGGATCCCCCAGTCAGAGTTGGTTAATGTGGCCCGGGAAAGGAAAGTTTGGGTTCTAACCCGAGCCCCCCGGATAAGTGGTTGACAATGAGATGAGGTGATTCTGGTTATGGAATTTGTGTCAAATGTGATGGAGAAGTTTTGAAAATCATTTGGTAAAAATGTGTGGGAACTGTGCATTTAACTCTAGTCAGGTTTCATGTGGTCCCATCATGTCAATACTTATCCACAATTAGATCATTCAAGCAATAGCACACGAGAGGGAGCAATGTTGTCGCTCTATATCAGCGCTGCTGTGATTTGGTCGTAGGTACGAGGCTGCAGGCCATTTTAACTCTGTACTGTCTAATAAAGCTTGAAAATGCCAAAAAAATAATATTTAAAAAATAACTCAAAATACACATCTCACAAGCCTTAAAGGTGCACCATGGGACTTTAGATGTGTCAGATAAGAGAATTTTATTTTATTTATTTATTGTAGATATTTTTTGGGCCATTTTTATGCTTTATTGATAGTGTAGAGACAGAGTTGAAATGGGGCAGAGAGGGTAGTGACATGCAGAGAACGACCGCGGGCTGGAATCGAACCCGGGTCCGCTGCTGGCCGAGGCCCATGGGGGGGACGCCCTACCAACTGAGCTAAGGGCGCCCCCTGATAAGTGAATATTTTCTAAGGGTATATTCTATATAAAATAATATAAAAACAAACTTTCCTCACAGGGAAATTGGATCCCTGGAACACAAGTTAGAAAGCAACCCGAACAGTTTATCTTTCACTGTTTGCAGCAGCAGGGCCCACAGTTTGCTTTACACACATTCTAGTCTTACCGTTTAGTTCCAGGTTCCTCAGAATAATTGTTTTATCTATGATGATGATAGAATTATTAAAATCTAAGAATAACATTTAGAGACCTTTGTAAATTGCCAAGCAGGCTCTGTGAATGTAAACAAACCCCCCTCTGAAACAGCATAGTGCACCTTTAATTTAATCTTGATGTATTTCATGCCCCTGTAAAGCACTTTGAATGGCCTTTTGTCTGAATTGTGCTATAGAAATAGACTTGCTCTGCCTTAAATAGAGCATATGTGGCCGACATTTTTTTTTTTAAATATATTTTTGGGGCATTTTTTATGCTTTTATTGATAGTGCAGAGAGACAGAGGTGAAATGGGGCAGAGAGGGGAGTGACATGCAGAGAACGACCACGGGCGGGAATCGAACCCGGGTCTGCTGCTGGGCCCGGCCCGGGAGGGGGGGAAGCCCTACCAACTGAGCTAAAGGCACCCCCGTGGCCGACATTTGTTGTGGTAGTAATTCTGCTTTTACTTTTACTTCTATAAAACAACATATTTTTTCATGTGTTTCTCTGGTACTTTCTGTGTGCACTCACATGGGGTCAGCTGCCAGTGTAGATGGATTGAGCCAGATATGCTGTAACCTTTTGTGACTTCTATGAGGGAAAGCTATTAGGATACAGAACATGGTTTCATGTAAGTGCTTCAGAAGTTGAGATTTTTGTTTCAGACTATTGGAGAAAAAAAACGTTTGTTGAGATAATGGTTGTTAAAGATGGTTGTATAGGAGAATGTATGGATGCAAACAGACTAAATAAAATGCAATGTAAATACAGAAGATGGTGAAAGACAAGCTGGTGTGTGTGTGTTTCAGTGTCTCCCTGTCTGTGTGTGTAATTAAGTGTCTCCCTGTGTGTGTGTGTGTGTGTGTGTGTTTCAGTGTCTCCCTGTGTGTGTGTGTGTGACCCCAGGCCCACTCCAACAGGTCAGCTGACATTTTAGATGGATGGAGCCATCAGCTGCTCTGACCTTTTTTACTCCAAATTACTGAATTACTGCAGCCACTCTCTCTCTGTCTCTTTCTCTCTCTCGCTCTCACACTCTTTTCTGTTCCCTCGCTTTCTACCTCTGTTTCTCTCTGCTTTAGGCTCTGAGTGTCACTAGAGGTTGCTTAAAGTGCCATGAAAGCAACTTGTATCCTCCACAACTTCCGGCATTTTTTTATATATATTGAAATCAAAAAATGGCGAAAAGCTAATAATTACTTTTTTTTTTTAAATTATTTTATCAATCTAACATTCATGTTTTATGCTGGATTACTTCTGAAGACATAAACAAACCTTTAACAGCTTTAGATCAATGTGGTTAAATATTCCTTGATCCTGCTTATTCCTATTCACAGCCCAAGACACTAGTATCTCAGGGTATGTTTTTTAGCATTTGTTTTAGGCTACTAGCTTTTGTTATATAGGCCTAGCAGTACCTCTCGTTGGGGCGACATCATTGGTGCTAGCAGGGTCAAGGTCTCTGGTGATATCTGGCTATCTCCCTGCTCGGAAACCATATTGCTAGTCGTTGCTCTGACACCATATACCGTAACTTTCATTTTCCTTTATTTATTCTCGAAAGATCAATTGAGGGTGACCCTCTTTTACAATGACGTCGAGTCAATTACAGATACACAATATACAATGAGAATACACAACAAGCTTACAAAGAGACAACAACAATTAAAACATTCAGATCAATTGAATAAAGCAGAACAATAGCCTAATTAAAACAGTTGCAGTTATTATTGTTATTATAACAATAATAACAGTTATTACAGAAATGTGCCATACTAATACTAATAATAACAACACAATAGTAAAGTATTCATAGTTGTCACGAGCAGGACCAGAGGGGTGCACTATTCAAAACAGCCTTTATCAATCCAACTTTACTAAAGTGGGAAAGGTTGTCATAACGGAGGGCTGTATATATATTAAAACTAAAAGCGGAACTGTTGCTGAACCTGAGGCAAAAGAGATAGAAAATAATACAAGTACAGTATGTACAAATGTGTGGCAAAAAAAAAGCTATTGAAAAAACTTAATTCATGACGGCTTAAAACAAAAAGTTTGCAGATACCTTATGTTTTGCTTCAAATAACAATGTGTATCCCTCAGAGACAATTGTCGGGTACAAAGAATTCCAATTCCAAATAAGGATTATGCTATCAATAATATACAAGAGTGTAGCTTTGTTAGATTAGCTTTGTAGTACACGCCTCTGGAGTTAGTAGGGTAAGAAACACAAAAATAAAAAATACAGTACCATATTGGATGGTGTTAAATAATGAGTTCCTGTGGCTCCCAGGTGTCTTTCCACTTTACCCCACATCCAGAGCATGGATGCCACTGGACCAGTACCTGGACACGGCCCTCCCTGATTCTTTCCTTCAAAAGTTTTTTGTAGGGAAAACTGGTGGACCCTTGATGAATGGGACATTCACTTATATCAGCTTTTCTCCAACTTGTCGTTGCCCTCTCCTTACCATGGTGCTCCAGGAAGCCCAGGATAGCCATATATTTCCACTTCTTGTGTCTAGTGGCACCGGCCCCACTTTTCTTCCTTTCTGCCTTCCTCTCCTTTAGGTATTTGTCTCTCAAGTATTTCTGATTCCTCTTCTTCTGGTCATATGCTTTCAGAGTGAGGTCGTAGAGGACTGGACTCTCAGAAACAGCCTGTATCAAGCTCTCGTCTGACATGTTTCACTTTGCTTTGTTTTGAAACTGTTAGTACCGCCTCCTCCTTGATTTTGATTGGTTGTATAATAATAATTAAACAATAAAGGCCTTAAGTTACTGCTACTCACCTCAGACAAATGCAGAACCGTTGCTCTCCCTTTAATTAGTCTTCATCTTGGCGATGGTCGGCCCAATAAGTTTTAAAACCTCTGCAAACTGTTGCTGGGTCCAGGCGGAGCTCCTGAACCAGCCGATGGTACTCCTGGCACCATTGATAAATGGTAAATGGACTCCACTTATATATAGCGCTTTTTCCTGGTTATTCACGGACTGAAAGCACTTTACATTGTTTTGTACACATTCACCCAATCATTCATACACCGATAGCAGCAGCAGCTACCACGCAGGGTGCGAGTTATTTATCGGGAGCAATTTGGGGTTCAATGTCTTGCCCAAGGACATTTCGACATGTGGCGGGTAGGCAGGGGATCGAACCACCGACCCTGCACTCCAGAGGCGACCTCCCTGCCCACTTCACCACTGCCGCTCCTGATCCTGTGGACCCACACTGTCCTAGTTTGTGCAATCACCACCCAGGGGGAACTTCTACAACCTCCGCTGCCACAATAAGAAGTATTAGTAAACATGCTCTCATTTTTAGACCGGAAAAATGTAATTAAGAACAAGAGAAAGTAGAAGCAACCAGAGAGGACGTTGTCAGATATCAGATGATAAAGCCAACAGATAGAAGACATATATCTATGGATTCAAGCGATGACGTGTATGACGTAGACGAAAAACGCTCCGTCCGCCTTTTTAAAAGCGTGTTTGGTGGACACGCCCCCATAAGAGACAGTTCAGTGACGCCTCTACAGAACACTGATTTTTATATTTTTTTATTTTTACCTTTTGTAATATTATTCCATCTTTAATAATTCTGTATTTGATCAAAAACTGTGAGAAGTTACTTTTTTAGAAATGCTTGTCTGTATTTCAAGCTTCACCAGTCACCATTTTACTTTCAGGGTCGTGTACAAACAAGTGGGTATTAGTTCATTCTTAGGTATTCGCTAGTTTGCTCACGTATTTATGTTTGTGCGTGGTAAAAAGTCAATATTTTCTAAATCACATATGAAGGACATACTGATCTTTGAAGTAGGATCGCGTGCAGCCTCATTAATATTTATGTGATTACATTTGTACATGTGAGTATGAGGGAATTTTCACCTTTTAAGATTGTTCACGTCAGCATCAAACACATGCAAACACGTGCGCACCTGAATACCTTTGCATGGATGCTTACTGTTCAAAGCCTGTGTGCTCATGCTTGGTACATCCATCAACATGCCTTTGAGGGAGCATGTTTATCTCATGGTTTTTTTGTGTATCAATATGAACATGGTTTTGTGTGTGTGTGTGTGTGTGGGTTTCATTATGAACAAGCTGTGTGTGAGTGTGTGTGTGTTTGCAAATGGACATGTGTGTGTGTGTGTGTGTGTGTGTTAAAATATGAACAAGGTGGTGTGTGAATATTAACTAATCTTTTTGTGTGTGAGTGTGTTTGCAAATGGACCTGTATGTATATGTGAGTGCATGTGCTTATCATTGTGAATGTGTTTCTGTGTGTGTATATTTTTAGTATGAACATAGCTGTGTGTGTGTGTGTGTGTGTATTTTTAGTGTGAACATAGCTGTGTGTGTGTGTGTGTGTGTGTGTTGGATCAGCGTGACCACCTGTTCCTGCCTCTCTGTGTGAGTGAGAGGTTGGGATCCTGGAGAGTTGACACCTGTCATTGTGTCATCAGCCCGTCTGCTGTAACTGTCCCCTCTCTCTCTCTGATAACACACACACACAGACACACACACTCACTCGCCTAGACACACACACACACACCTATACATATACACTCTCTCTCACACAAACACACACCCATCTATACAGACACACACACACCTATACATATAAACTCGCTCAAACACACACACACACACACATACAAACACACACACACACACACACCTATACATTCACACACTCGCTCAGGCATACACACACACACACACACCTATACATAAACACACTCTCTCACACACACAGACATATACATATACACACTCAGTCACCCACCTTTACACACTTACACACACACACACACAGAGGTCTACAACCTTACTCTGGGACATCGGGGGGAGACACAGACCACATGTTGATAAACATTATGTTCTGAATATTTACAGCAGCCGATCTATGTATCTGGGATCAACACAAACTAAATGACCGTACGTGTTTTCATTCTAATCAGTGAGAATGTTCCTTCAGTACAACAGTGTGAGCGGAGCAAGACACAGAAGAATGTATGAGGATGATGATACTTTCTACAGTATTATGTGTAATATATAATGCACGTTAAAAATGAGTTCATTGCTTCAATGACAAAGGGCAATCAAATTTTCAACTTAGTCTGGGAAGATGGATGGGGCGGCAGTGGTGAAGAGGGTAGGGTTGTCGTCCACTGGGTTTCAGGGTCGGTGGTTCAATCGCCCATCTCCTGTACATTAATCTCTAGTAGTAATAAGTAAACATTTGTCTTTAGTAGCAATAAATAAATGTTTATATCTAACTGTACATTTCTTACATCTAACATTCATCTCTTTCAATCTCACTCAGCATCTTCATGAATCGTGTCACCACACAAGTTGCAAAGGGCAGCGCAAAATCTCAGAAACTTTGTCCATTTCAGGTGCAAGGTTGATTGGCACAACTAGTGAAATAATCCTAAACTGTTTTACAAATGATCCTCTCCACATATGCAATTCTCCTAGTTTTGTTCATGATTGCCAATTCATCACCCATTATGTTGACAGAAGCTTTTAACTCCTCTATGGCCTTCTTAATTTATTTCGTGGCCATATTGCCGCAATACACACAGTTGAAGCACTGCCCTGGTGAAGCCTGTTAGTAGCTGGCTGCTGTAGCTGACTGCTAGTTAGCCCTTAGCTTGACCTGGTGGAGCTGATCTGCTGTGTCTTGCCCAAGGACACAACAACCATGACACAAGTAGCAGGGTGGGGATTGAACCGCCAACCCTTCGATCATTGGCCGACCCGCTCTACCACCCGAGCTACAGTCGCCCCAAATGATCCTCTCTACATGAACTCTCACATTTGCAATTCTCCTTGTGTTGGTGTTATCTTCTTCTGATAATTGTGCCCTTTGTCTTGTAAATGCTGGTATTGTGAGTTTCACCTTCCTTTCACCTAGCAGACCTCGGATGGTAAAGCCTCTGTCAGCCATTACCTCATCTCCTGGGCGCAGGTATTCCAGGAACCCTGAGTTTCTTGTGATGTATTTGTCGCTGCACAGACCTCCGTATGCTGGTGAAATGAACATTATCAGGCCACAGGGTGCGATCGCCACCATAAACTTAACCGTGTTCTGGGCTTAGTAGTGGCTGAACGACGCTCCCCGGGATTCTAGATTCCTTGCCTTCTGAAGGGGGGGGGGGGGGGGGTCTGAGCAGTCTATGGTGCATGTGGTGGCTGGATAGATTAGGGATAATGTAGAGCGAACGGGACATTAACCATGACTCCTGTGTTCCCTGCTCTCCTGATACATGCAAAGTCATGTTGAAAAAGTATTCCATTGTTTTCTGAACGAGTAGTAGTGCTGTTTGTGGACGTCTATCCATCAAAACTATGACGTAGAGACCCTTAGCAACGGTCATTATACCCTTGACAGCGGTCTGTCTTGCTGGAAATAACAGACCTGTAATGCAGTGATGATTGACCAATAAGAACAGAGTATTTATGCAGCAAGCTGTTGAGGTTTTCTGCCCCGTATGTTTCAAGGTTTTTTGACCTATTGTTTTCCTCGAGCCAATCTTTAAACGTTGTGATGGCCCATGCCGTATTCCTTTTTGTATTTATTTCATGCCGATCTTCCTCTACCTGGTTCACTTCTAGTTCGTCCAGCTCCTTGTGTCTTTTTCTCGCCTTTTCTGGTGACTGTTTCTCCCTCAGCCATGTCTCCAATGTGCCGTTCTCTCCAAAAATATTGAAATTAATATTTGGGAACAATTCCATTTTAAATAAAGTGATGTGAATATTACCAAAAAAGTCAACGGAGGTTGTGAGTGGATGTGAAAACGCCAGTCAGAATGTCTCTATAGCAACAATATTTCCTATTCATAGCAACGGTCATTAAACCCTTGACAGCGGTCTGTCTTGCTGGAAATAACAGACATGTAGAATGCCGTGATTTACACAGCATTCTCAAAGTGCCATGTAATAAGTAAGGGATAATGTAAAGCGAACGGGTCATTAACCATGACTCCTGTGTTCCCTGCTCTCCTGATACATGCAGAGTCATGTTGAAAAAGTATTCCATTGTTTTCTGAACGAGTAGTAGCCCTGTTTGTGGACGTCTATCCATCAAAACTATGACGTAGATCCATAGCAACGGCCATTATACCCTTGACAGCGACGTCTTTTTGGAAATAACAGACCTGTAGAATGCCGTGATTGACCAATCAGAACAGCGTGTTTATCAATTATATGTAATAACGCTATTTAAAGCACTGGGGCATAGAAGCACCAATGGTTTCCCTTAGAAGCCAAAGTACTGTATGTATTCTCTTAGGTTTTCTTGCATCAGGTCAATCCAGTAGCTCAACACTAACAACACTAGAGAGACACCAAACCTTTCAGCCAAGTCTTTCTGGGGCAAATTTAGCCTCAACTTCATTAATGCCACGAGGAGCTGGTCTGTTGGGTCCATCTGGTAGCAGCCTTTGTAGAATGAAGGTGTTTAGCCACAGAATAAAAAGCATCCAGGGACAACAAGCCTGTTTAGAGAAGAGCAAGAGCTTCAGTCCTCAGCAGAGACGTGTAGATGGGTTCAGCACATTGTGTTCCCTTGTCAGCAGTGGTGGGCAGAGGAATAACTATTTTAAGTGTAGATAAATATTTTAAACGATTTGTAGAGCCGTTTGTATTGTAGCGGCAAACAAAGATGAATACAGGACATGATTCTTGCGTAGGTGGTAAAAGAGTTTAGTGGTGTTTGAGTTTGTTGAGGGGACTGGTCTGTGGCATACTTTGCAAAGTACGGTTTTATGGTCCGTGTCCGACTTTTCAAACCCAAACCATGTCCATGCGACAGAAGTAGCCAATGCTGTGTCTGAAATCGCGCATTTACGTAAAGTGCACTCAATGTAAGTGCACTTTATTATCCCTACAGTACACTTACTTATAGACGCAGTGCTCTCATTTCTACAGTGCACTGTCCAAACCTACCGGAGATGACTTTGCATTTTGACGGTTCTTCTTCGGTTGTATTTTTTTCTGCTTGCGTTACCGATAGCCAAAACAGACACGTTAGTCGCGGAAAAACAAAACAAATGTGTAATTTAGCTTTTGTAGAGCGCGTCCGTCTCCACGGTTGCTTCAAGCTCCTCTATTTTGATTTTAATGTCCCGCCCTCTCCGCTACCTAGGCAAGATGGCGGCCGTTGAGTGTGGAAAGTGTTCATCGTTCCACACTCAAGTTTTAGACCGTTTTGAGTGCACGACCGAGGAACTTACATTGCACTGCATTTTGACACACTCTCCGGTTTTGCGCAAAGTGCACTCAAAAAAGTAAGTGTAAGTATAGAAGTCAGAAAAGCTCAATGTCTATGTACTTGGTTAAATGTTAAAATGGAATCTGTAGCTGAAAGATTGCCAGAGTGGAAGATTCCTTTTTAGAGGATTTGAAGGGCTGCTCCCATAAGTTTAAATGATATAACTTGTTAAAAAGCTGAATATTTAAAAACAGTGAAAAAGGTAAAGAAAAAACAGAAAATGTGTGAATGATTCATATTTTTATTCAAATTTCGTCATGAAAAAAATATTTTATTGATTTTCCCTCCACATTAGCCTTTATATATATATATTTTGAATTCACGTTTCCAATTTGTATTCATTGCTAGATGTATTTTAATCTTGATGTATTTTGTGACCCTGTAAAGAACTTTGAATGGTCTGACTTGTGTCTGAATTGTGCTATAGAAATAAACTTGCCTTGTCTTGCCTAAATCGGCCCCTTGTTTGCATATGGTGTGTTGCATGGCTGTTGCAGTTACATTTCGGGGGACTCTGCTGCATACTAATCAGGCTTTATTTGGCTTGATATTGGGTTTGGCATCCGGTTTCTTGGGCCCTCATTTGTAGAACAAACATTGCAAGTTCACCGAGTACTTACGTCATATGCAGGGAGAAAGTTTAAAGGAGACGTGTGTGTGTGTGTGTGTGTGTGTGAGAGAGAGAAAGGGAGTGTGTGTGTGTGAGTGAGAGTATGTGTGAGAGTGTGTGTATGTGAGAGAGAGAGAGTGAGTGTGTGAGACAGTGTGTGAGGGAGTATGTGTGTGTGTTTGTTTGAGACAGTGTGTGTGTGAGAGAGTGTATGTGAGAGTGCGACCGTGTGTGTGTGCTTGGCTCAAATGCACGTCATGACAGTGTGAGTGATGTGCCTGTAGTGGCGTCATGCATCATCCACAGACAGCGAGGTTTAAGTGATTTACTGTGTGTGTGTGTGGGATCAAGTAAACACACCTGCTCACAGATTAGCTTTCATGACCAAACGCACACACACACACACACACTGATATCTGCACTACAACTCCCTTGCTTTTACCACACACACACACACACACACGTGGGCTTCTAAACCGTGGCCCTGTGTGAACAAATGTGGGACTCACACACTCAGGCAAAAACACAAATGCCCAAATACTCCTTCAAACAAACATGCAAAAGACCAACAGTGTGTGCGCGCTGGGGGAAAAAAACGTTTCATGTTGCTATGCAGTTGCCTTCTCTGATTGGTCAGGTTCAAACGGAGTGCAGAGGGACAGAGCGTTTTTTGCAGACAGGCTAAACTGCAGTACCAAAGTTAGACTGAAAAATAGCACAATAGGTCTTCCTTTAAGTTAGCCTTGTAGCAATGCTAGTGAGCTAAGCACAAGGGTTAAAGTCATGGGCCTTTTGCTTCATACCTCCGCTAATAACTGTCCCTTTAGTGTATCTCTGTGGTGGCCTCTCCGGACTCCATTTAGACAAAATGGAAGTCCCCATAACGTGTTAATGACATTTTAGGGTGAAAACTTGCTTGAAGGTGAGGGGTAGACGTAAGGTTAAGGTTAAGGTTAAGCCAGTAGTGGTTATGATTAGGGCAAGTCTCCAGGAAATGAATGTAAGTCTATGTAATGTCCTCAGAAGTGATGAAAACAACCTGTGTGTGTGAGTGTGTGTGTGATTTGTGCCAGCCATATCTACCTTGTTAAGGAGAGAAGATTGTCTTGTAGTAGTGCCAGACAAAATGTCACCCACTGGAGCAGTTCCAACAAAGATTTAAAACCCATTCTAAACCAAAATGAAAGGCGAATTTACTCTCAGATTTTGGGCCTTTAACCCATTTATTCGAAGCTAGGGAGTCATGAAAGTAAGTAAGTACATTTGTATTTATATAACACCTTTTAAAAACAGACCGTTACAGAGTGCTTTTACATGGTACACGGGCATATTTAAAGGTGCTCCGAGGAACTTTAAGTTTCTGTTAAAGCTGGGGTGGAGGATTTGGGGAGAAAATGGCAGTTGGGATAGAGATTTGAATCCAAAATACCTCAACCGCTCCACTTGTTCTCTTTGGTCCCTCCCCTATGGTCCCTCCCTGACACGCTTACACCAACAAAGTTGTGCCAAAGTGAATGGACAGTCCCAACAGCCAATAAGAACAGAGAATCGGAGCCTCGCTCTGATTGGTCAAAGTGTACAGCTCATGTTAACTTTGACCAATCAGAAATCATATACCCCCAGCTTTAAATCTTGCACCCCCTTTGGACAAAAGTGGTAGTGTTTTTACTAGAATGTTATGTATCCAATCCACATATAACACAAACACAAAAAGTTCAAACCGATGTCCTTATGTCCCTGTGTAACTTCTTCTCTCACAGTCAAACCTGAGGCATGAATCTGTTTGTGTGTGTGTGTGTGTGTGTGTAAGAGTGTGTGTGTGTGTGTTTATCTTGGCCGTAGTGCGAGCTCATTAACAGTGTCCCCACGGCAACTTAAATGTCGGGCGGACTTAGAGCGCGCGCCCCTGGAGAATCATAAAGTATTTAGCCAACAATGTGACCCCGCTCTGCTGGCCATACGCTGTGCAAAGTAGTTTGTGTTGTCACCTGTCAGGGGAGGGTACACTCGCTACGGTAGCATCTGTCCCACTCACACACACACACACGCACACAGTCTCTCACACACACACACACACACACACACACTCTCACTCACTTACACACAGACACACACACTCTTACACACACACACACACATTATTGTACTTCCGTCTTTGTGAGGACACTCATTGACATAATGCATTCCCTATAACTTTACCCAAACCCTTTCCTTCAAAACTAAATGCCTAACCCCAACCCTTACACTAACCCTAACATAAACCTAATTCATACCTGAACCTTAAAACCTAGTGTTAACCCTCAAACAGCCCTTTAAAGGTCTGTCCTTAAAACCTAGTGTTAACCCTCAAACAGCCCTTTAAAGGCCTGTCCTTAAAACCTAGTGTTAACCCTCAAACAGCCCTTTAAAGGCCTGTCCCAAAGTGAGAACCAGACAAAATGTTCTCACTTTCCAAAAAAATTCCTCACTCTGATCGTTAAAAGCTAAAACTAGACACCTGTAAAAGTGCACACACACTCACTCACACACAAACACTCACTCACACACACACACACACGCAAACAGACACAAACAAACACTCACACACACACAAACACTCACTCACTCAGAGACACACACACAAACACACACTCACACACAAACACTCACTCACACACAAACGCAAACAGACACAAACAAACACTCACACACACACACACACACACACACACACACACACAAACAGTCACTCACTCAGAGACACACACACACACACACACACTTGTCCTTTCTTGTCCACAGTGTTAGAGTCCGTGGCCTCAGCAGATGGGAGCTGATTCCCATATTTCACCTTGTGTCACGCCTCCTGTGTAGTCGTTTACCCTCAGGGCAGCTCAGCCTACATTAACATAACATTACCTCACCTTATTAAAGACAGCTTTTTATCATCGTACGCCCTTAAGGACTAAACAAGGAGAAGCAGCTTTCAGTTTTTATGCTCCACATATCTGGAACAAACTCCCAGAAAACTGAGGTCTGCTGCAACTCTCAGCTCTTTAAAATCAAATCTGAAGACTTTTCTGTTTCCATTTTAACCTGTCATTTTTATTTAATTTGAATGTTCTATCTCTAATCATTTGCTTGTAAATGTTCTATTTCTATTCATTCGCTTTTCTAATGTGTTTTATGTATTGTAATCTTGCCCCATGTAAAACACTTTGAATGGCCTTGTGTCTGAATTGTGCTTTAAAAATAAACTTGCCTTGCCTTGCCTAAAATACAAATATATAAAGTTGAACAGTTCAATACGTTGCATTGGCCTTTAACACAAGTTGAGACTTTGACACTCCTCCCTTTATTTCCCCATGTATCTTATATGTTGTTTTGTATTGTCTCTTGTACAGCACGTTGGTCAACTGATGTTGTTTTTAAATGTGCTATAGAAATACATTTTGACTTTGACTTTAAAATACAACCTGTTAAAACTGTTCCTATTATACCCACAAAAGGTTAATGTCGAAGTTTAGTTTTCCAACATTTTAGTGACTTGTTAAAGGGCACTATGTAACTTTGGGTGTGTCAGAGAAGTGAACATTTTCTAAGGTATATTCTCAAAACTAAATAAAGAAACTCATAAACTCTGTATATGTAAACAAACCCCTTCCTCTGAAACTGCATAGTGCACCTTTAAAGAAATGCCACTATGTAAGGATTACCTCAACATTTGTGTATCAAATTTAGTGGTAATCAATCCAAGTTTTTACTTTTTCACCCATGCCACTAAAGTCAAAGTCCAATGTATTTCTATAGCACATTTAAAAACAACATCAGTTGACCAAAGTGCTGTACAAGATACAATACAAAACAACATATAAAATACATGAGTGAAAAAGTTAGGAGTGTCAAAGTCTCAAGTTGTTAAAGGCCAATGCAACAAAAGTGAGTCTTCAGCAACATATTAAACTGTTCAACTTTACAGGGATCCAGGTTCTATTCACACACAGTCATACCGGTGACAATATATATAAAAAATATTGAATACTTACAATGTACATCCATCACTTTATACACTTTTATTTGTACACCAGCTGTAAGTAGAAAACACCTACAAGTACACACACACTCTCTCACACACACTCTCACACACACATACACACACTCACCCTGTGTGTGTGATACCAGAAGATACAGAGCAACATTAGCATTTGTATTTGGAGTTGTGCTTCTGGCCACCTGGTAAATATGGGTCCAATAATATGTCCACCTGCAGTTTTTCTGTTTGTTTTTTTATCCAACTTTTGATGTAAATATAATCATTACAATGTTCCACCTGTTCCCCAGCTCGTCTAAAAACTTTGTCTTTCTGCTGTTGAAAAAAAATGTTAACTGAAGGTTTATATACACAAGTGCATCTAAAAATGTGAATATTTTCCACAATTTAGATCTAGATTCATTACTACATGCATGAAGACAAATTATTTATTTTTAAATTTAATTAAATTTTTATGATTACAGTTTATACCCATTTAATCGAAAAGTTCCAGCATCTCAAAAGATTAAAATATAACACAAGACCAATAGAAAAAAGGATGTATATTTCAGTATGTTTAAAAACGTGTGTGTGTCTGTGCGTGTGTGTGTGCGTGCGTGTGTGTGTCTGTGTTGAAAGAGGGAGAGAGAGAAAGAGGGGAAAGTTGGTGATGATTTCACCACAAGGAGTCCCATTTCTTTTTTTTTTTTTGCTATTCGTTTTACAAGAATATGAATGATTGTAGCTGTAAAGAATAATTTCTGCAAAAACTAATTAGATTCAATTTTTTAAAGTGCACCAGTGTTATTTTAAAACAACATTTCCTACTGCATATCTATCTACCTTGGACATTAAAGGCCTACTTCACCGGTTGGAATATGAAGGTGTATTGAACTCGGAGATCCTATGTAGTATAAATGTGCAAAAAAAAATTATATCTGTTCATCCTAGCCTGAGAAAAGGCAGAAAGAGTGTTTTATGGTCTCACTGTCTAACCCTACATTTTCCTTCTTGTGACATCACAGTAAGGGTCAGGATTAACAGGACAGCTGGGCCAAGGGAAGACTTAGGGAAGAAAAACCTCATTCATTATATTATAATCTTGATTTTATAATGATAGAATGCTGGTTCCGTATGGGTGAAGTATTCCTATAAGCTGTACAGGATCTGTGTGCCACTACATGACCTTTTGACTTGGCAAAGTTACAGCAAATATTCAGTTTTTTTTATTAAAGTTTGAACTTTTTAACTAATTCATGAAACGTTCTCTAGTATAAAGGAGGGGCCGAGCAAGGTTGTGTCACAGTTGAAGTCTTGGGAGTCACTTTCAAAGTTGTGTCAGGTATAAACACCTTCTGCTTTGCTCATGTTCATACACACACACACACACTCACTCACACACACACACACACACTCACTCACACACACACACACACACACAGTCACTCACACACACACAGAAACACACACCTATACACTCACACAGACGCACACACTCACTCACTCACTCACACACACACACACACCTATACACTCACACACACACACGCACACACTTTTTTCTTAGTATAACCTGTATTGGGGGCGTAGGTTAATTATCTCAGAATAATAATGCCATAATAACATTTAAATTACTTTTTTTCTAAAGTTAGTTTCTCTGTCGTGCTTTTTAATAAGCCACTGTTCATCCTATTACATGTATTACCATAATGTTTACCCTCTCTTTTCTCTTTGATAATGTCTTTTGGTAACTTCTTGTCTGTGTTTTAGTGTGCTTTGTGAGTATTTGACATTCACTTGCATATGATTTTGAACGCACTTTGCAAACTTTCTTAAACCTGCTCCGAAGAAGTTTCAGTTTGTGTTCATTCTTGACACATCTCAGCCACCGTACCATGACTGGCTCCTTATGGTGGGTTTACCTGTGTGACAAATGACATGACTGTTCTTGATGCAGTCATTGGAGTTTTTTTTTTTAACTGACAGTAAACATATTAAGAACAAGTACATTTAATCCAGTGGTAATTTTCCGCAGATGTTTTAAAATAATTCAGCAAACAATTTGGCCCAAAATGTAGACAAATATAAACAGAGAATAACAAATTATTATTATTTTTTTTACATATTATATATTTTGTCATATTTTACTGTGAGGGACAAGGTTTTCTAACGGGTAATTTGTTGTTGTTTACCACATACACTCACTCACTCTCTCCCTCACTCACACACAGACACACACACTCTCTCCCTCACTCACACACACACACACTCCAGACAAGACTAAAATCACCGACCAACTCAGGTGATGTTAAAACCAGCCCACTGCCACTTTGAGAAATAAATCCAGTCCGAATACCCTTCTATGTAACAGCCATGCGATAAATCTCCCATTCATGGCTACAACGACCGCTCAGTTATACTAAACAGCTCGCAGTAAAACACAATATAATTCAACCGTCCCACAAATTACAGCCTCCAGAATGGCTGTATAAAGAGTCCACACCTAAACTGACCATTATTGTTTATTACCGGGCATACACTGCACACTGCATTAGTTTTAAACTGGAGGCACACTACTAGATTTTGAATTTTTCTATTCTATATCGTACACATTCAAATTTTATTTTATATTATTGCATGGCACTTGGAAAATCCTATGTAAATCACGGCATTCTACAGGTCTGTTATTTCCAGCAAGACAGACCTCTGTCAAGGGCCGTTGCTAAGGACCTACGTCACAGTTTTGATGGATAGACGTCCACAAAAAGGGCTACTACTCGTTCAGAAAACAATGGAATACTTTTTCAACATGACTTTGCATGTATCAGGAGAGCAGGGAACACAGGAGTCATGGTTAATGTCCGACAGGAATCCAGTCAAGACGACGTGAGTACGTTTAGCCGCATATTGACAGTTATCCTGTAGTAACTTCAGGATGCAGCCCGCAGTAATTTCTTATCCGCACTGTGTCCTTGCACTACTGTTTATTTTGTGTCTCATGGGTTGCTCTCTTCACTTGTATTTGCATTATACATTTCGTTCTTCTATATCACATTGTTCAGAGGAGCCTGGGACTTAATAATTGAATTGCCAATGACTGCTGCTGTAATTGGTAATGTGCATATGGCAAATGAATGCTGAAGGCACCCAATTCGGACATTATTATTTTCTACCATATTAAAAGCTGCTCCGAGGAACTTTCAGCTTTTGTTCATTCTAGCGCCCCCCTTTGGACAAAAGCGGTAGTGTTTTTACTACGCCAGCTATAGTTCCAGGGGTGAGCGTATACCCATGACAAAGGCATTAAGAAAAACTAGTTAGTTAGTTAGTTAGTTAGTTAAATCTTTATTGTCCACGGTGTGGAGATTCGTCTTCGGTCTCATACAAAAAACAACAAGCAGGACAACACAACAACAACAACAACAAAAGCAACAACAACAACATTTACACACAGACATCTTCAGGGCAAGAAGCAGGACAGCAGTGGCAGTATACACATCAGCGGGACATGGTGTTCAGTACCCCAATCGCTTTAGGAGTGAAGGAATTTTTAAAAATGTTACGATTTGCCCTTGGCACTCTGTAACGTCTACCCGAGGGAAGAAGTTCAAACTCCCTATGGAGTGGATGGGACGGATCGTTTGCTATTTTAACAGCTTTTTTCCTCAGCACTTCGTCGTACATACAACTTAAATGTTTCTGTTTTGTCCCTATGATTTTTGAGGCAAGGTTTATTATTCTCTGTAGCTTGCTTCTTCCTTTTACGTTTAGGTTACCATACCACATTGCCATATTAAAGGTTAAAATGCCCTCAATAAGGTTCTTATAAACTGTTTCCATAATGTGCTTGCTCACTCTGAATGAGTTGAGTTTGCGCAGTAGATGGAGACGTTGGTTACAGGTTTTAAAAATATAGTCTGTGTTTTCACTAAAATTTAGATTGCAATCAATAAATGTACCTAAATATTTGAAACTGTCTACTACCTCTACAACTTGTCCCCTAATTGTAAGGGGCTGCACATGGTCCTTTTCATGAAAAACAAGTTCCTGTGTTTTTGTGACATTCATCTCTAAGGAACTTACATCACACCACTTCTGAAGAGATGCCACATATGCTCTATATACTCCCTCTCCGACTGTGTCCCCCTTCTTTAATAAGGCAACCAGGGCTATATAAAAATAGCATTCTTTGCACTGATGGTCTCGTTTGCTGTTACATGTAATTTATGATCATCAGAGGGAAAAATTAGACTGTTTCAGAAATATATAAAAGTTCCCTGTAGCCCCTTTAAGTTATTTCATCCGAATAAAGTGAATCGAGGGATCAGAAACAGAATTTGGATTCATATTTTGGTCACCTTTTAACATTTGACATACACATTAGTACATTTGGTGAGACACAGTACATCCATTTTCTAAGCAGCTATTAAATATCTGTCTCGTACTTTTTTGCTATAAAATGACGAGGCAATTTAGTTTCCCTGACTTTTCGCTTGCTTCATTCAAAGCGGAACCGAAGACCTGCAAAGGAAATGAAAGGCATATTGGATGAAGTGAGAACCAGAGGCCAAATACATCAGTTGGAAGGGAGAAGAAATATTAGAGTCAGAACAAATTGGATGAGATTCAGAAGTTGGAAATGTGTGTGTGTGTGTGTGTGTGTGTGTGTGTGTGTGTGTGTGTGTGTGTGTGTGTGTGTGTGTGTGTGTGTGAGAGAGAGAGAGAGACACACACACATATTCCCACTTCTGAAACTCATCCAATTTGTTCTGACTCCAATATGTGTGTGTGTCTGTGCATGTGTGTGTGTGTGTGTGTGTGTGTGTGTGCGTGTGTGTGTGTGTGTGCGTGCATGTATGTGTGTGTGTGTGTGTTAATATAAAGGTCACAAAAGCGTGAGGGAAGAAGAAGCATTATTACCTTTGATTTGGTAGTAACAAGCATTCGGGGGCAATCACCATGATACGCTCTCCTTTCCAACACACCCGCTAACTAGGCCTCCTGTCCACTGTGATGTGTGTGTGTGTGTGTGTATGTTATGTATTCACACCAGCAGCCCTGCTCTAATGATACCCCTACTGATAGCCTGCTCTGTAGCACACACACACACACACACACAGACACACACAGAGAGACACACACACACACAGGAATACACACACACATGCATGCATGCACACACACACACACACACACACACACAGAGACACACACAGGAACACACACACACATGCATGCACACACACACACACACTCACTCACAAACACACAGGCACACACACTCTCTCTCTCTCTCTCTCGCACACCCACAAACTCACACACACACAGATACCCACGCATTCATACACTCACTCACTGACACACACACACACACACCATATTAGGCTGATAGCCGGGCTAGCAGCCTAATATATCACTCTGTGTGGTTGCACATTCTGTCACAGGCACATTACACTGATACTAGACACTGAAACTTAACAGCCTTACACGTTTTTATATATAGTGGGCGTCCTGGGGAAATGCACCTGTTGGAAGACCAAGAAGAAGAAGAAGTACTATAGAATAAATAACTAAATACATCTTCACCTCATCACTTGATATTGTGGAAAGACTTGAGGCAGTGGTGGATGATGCCATCTTTAGTAACTATAACTTCTTGTCCTTGAAGGCCACCGTAGCTTCTGTTAGTTCTCCTCAAAGGGGAAGGGGTAAGCGAGGGAGCGTTGACATCTACAATCTCACAACAAGAGACTGCTAAACACTCAAATATTACACACGGTACCTTTAACAGCACACACTTTATCAATTGATAGCCTGGTGAAACCAACCTGACTGTGTGAGCTTTACGTTCATTTAGTCTATTAATGGAAGGCATCCCCTGATTGGTTCATGTAGTCGTTGACGTAAACATGGATTGAACGTGTGAGATATGGCTGGTCTCACGGGGCTAGACAGACAGATGGACGGACAGATATTTTTTTTATGCCCCCAAACTGATTTCACTTTTGAAGGCAAGTAGGCCAGGGGTTATTGTTAAAACAGGTGCCTTTTTGAGAAATGTTTTGCCATTGTTTAAATGATATTTTTGTTTTGTTTTTCCTTGCAGTGCACCATTGTTTTGTTTTGTAATGATTTCAGTTGAATTGTGTGCTCCATGCCATGTGCTATGGCCGTGAGCCGTAATAAATAAATGAAATTAAATGAAATTCTTCCAGCAGCAAATCAAAACATGTGATTGCTGTGTTGAATAAAAAATAAAGCTGGTCTGAGGCAAATGTTATTTTGACAAGAAGTGTCGATGTGAAATGATTATCCAGAATCGCTGACTCCACCTTCAACAGATATAAATTTGGCGTGAGGTCAGTTTGAGGTGATGTTTCTGGGGCATGACCAAATGACCAAGCATGTTTTCAGCTGGCTACCCCCTCCTGCTTTACATAACTGCTGCTGAAAGGCCACACTGGACCCGTGATGGTCAGAGCACTGTGTAAATGTCAGCCCCGCTCCGCCGCATATCAATAACCTTTTAACAATTGCAGTTTGCAGTGTGTGTCTGTGTGTGTGTGTGTGTGTGTGTGTGTGTGTGTGTCTCTCTCTCTGTGTGTCTGTGTGTGTGTGTGTGTGTCTCTCTCTCTCTCTCTCTCTCTCTCTCTCTCTCTCTCTCTGTGTGTGTGTGTGTGTGTGTGTGTGTGTGTGTGTGTGTGTGTGTGTGTGTGTGTGTGTGTGTGTGTGTGTGTGTGTGTGTGTGTGTGTGTGTGTGTGTGTGTGTGTGTGTGCATGTGAGCGCTGCAGAGCTGGTTGATGGACAGGAAAGTGATTTCCAAGTTTAATTTTGTGTTTACACTGATGTTTGTTGGACCATATAATGTTTATCCTTTAATTCAAATGATAAAGCATACTAAGGCCTTCAGATTATACGGCTAAACAACGTCGTAGAAAAAGGGGTGATTTTTTTTGTTTAAATTTATCGTAACAGTTGTAATGTTTAATGTGATGTGTAAGACTGAATTACAATCATTGGCTAAACTAACACAGCGACCACCATAACTGCAGCCTTTTAAATATGTTCTTTGAGTCATTCAAACGATATATAATCCTACTGATAATTTGTCAGCCATTTTAAAATAAATGGGGCAACAACAAGGACACAGGCTTCTAGGGATCACGTCAGACACACACACGCAAACACAGACATACACACACACACACACACACACACACACACACACAAACTCACTCTCTCTCACACACACACACACAAACATACACACTCTCAAACACACACACACACACACTCATATACACACACACTCACTCTCATACACACACACACACACACACACACACTAACTCACTCTCTCACACACACACACACACACACACTCACTCTCATACACACACACACACACACTAACTCACTCTCGAACACACACACACACACGTCATTATTCAATTTAACTTTCTTGTCCCTGCTTCTGTCCCTACGTCAGAGCCGGGTCAAGGTTTTAAGGCCAAGGGGAGAGGTGGGAGCAGAGTGAAAGCAATGGATTTTCAATAAGTGATTTAAAATAGACACGGACTGCGCAGCCTTGATCTATGTGGTAAAAGTCAATCTGCGAGCCTGAAGAGACCAGCCTGAGCACAAGAGCTTTACATGTGTTTCTATATGCGTGTGTGTGTGTGTGTGTGTGTAAGAGAGAGAGAGAGAGAGAGAGAGCGAGAGAGAGAGAGAGAGTGTGTGTGTGTGTGTGATCAGTCTGCACTAGTATCAAATAATTTGGCCGTTGAAAATTCGATATAAGATTTCAGGGAAAGCTGAGAAGTTTAAACAGATATGGCAGCCTTTCCTGGACTATATAACAGTACTGAAGGGACCTACATGACACCTCAATTACTTTTTATTTTCAGCTTTACAATTGCCTATAGTTTGAATAGAAAAAGTAAGTAAGTAAGCATCTATTGAAGGTGCAGTGTGTAATATGACATCATCAAGAAAGTTCTTCAACGTTTTAGAATGCAACACTCCCTGGGTAACCACACCCCTTTTGAATAATAACAGAAGCTACAGTGGCCTTCAAGGACAAGAACAATTCAAAATTTTAAACAATGCACCTGATGACATTCCAACTATGACACTTTCAAGATGGCGGCACAAGGCCTTGGTCCAAAATATGCAGAAATATGGACATATATGAGACCCTTTCTAAGGGAAAAACATAATAATTAAAAGAAAATTCACCCTCCAACAGTGTCTTTTCCATAAGGTTGGGCCTAACCTCTCCGTCACACGTAACTGATGTTGTGGGAAAGTATAGATCTGCTGGAGCTGAATTGATGTGACAGGTTAGCGTTATTGAATTTCACGGCCCGCAGTGTTGTGATCCTTCAGAGAGAATTCACTGAGATACTTAACTCTCATGTCCTTAAGGGCTTTTCCTGCAATGTTTAAAAGCTTCTCTGTGTGTGTGTGTGTGTGTGTGTGTGTGTGTGTGTGTGTGTGTGTGTGTGTGTGTGTGTGTGTGTGTGTGTGTCTGTGTGTGTGTGTGTCTGTGTTTCACTGTTATAGGGTTAAATCCATCTGCAATCTATAATGGGTTTTCAAGTAAAATGTCATTGATTCTACATATGAGATGGATTGTGGTGAAATATTGAATGTAGTGTGACACCAGGGTGGGTATTTTATAGCGGCTTGGCGATAAAGACATTTTAATCCCTTTCTACTGCCAGAATTATTATATTTGCTCTAACCTATCCACACTTGTATAGATATTTTAAAAACACATTTTTCCTGCATTCACCTTTGTTGATAAACCCCCCCCAAAAAAACCCAAAATATGATTATACTTTGACATAAAAATGTGAGGCCATTAGGTGTCGATAATGTGTCAACTAACTGTAAGCTGTAAACAACTGCCATGCACATATTTGGTTCATAACGCCATCCGTTTTGTCACCAGTATAGTGAATTAGTCAAGCATAACTATAACCAATGGTTCCTCAATTGGAGGTCGATCTTACAAACTCTTTCTCGAGATACTAGACAGACTGTCTGTTGAGTAATTTAAGGTTTAAATGTCCATGTAAAAGTTAAAAGGAAATCTCATATTATAAAATAAAAAAAAAAGAACTCATCTCGTTCCCCTTAAAGTGAACAGTTCAGCATCTTTTAAATGCCGGCGCAGCGAAATGGAGTTAAATCTCCGACTCCCATTTTCTCCCTCTCTCTTTTCTGCTCTGTGAAATATGGATTCCTTAGACGTCAGCTGTTTGAATTAATGTGTCAGATTAACAATAACGCATTTCACAGCCAAGAACACTTGACAGAAAGAGTTGAGGCCTTTATGAAGGAGTGTCCACTGTGGACTCTTATATCCACTCGACTATACTGATGGTTTATCATCTGACTCGGCCAGTGTGCTCATTTGCCCATTTTAGGTGATGTTTACTGTAGGGGAGAACAGGGTTAGTTGTCACACAGGTTAGTTGTCATAATGTGTCAGGGTGACTTGGTGGTTTGTTTTATTACTTCTGTATTACAATGAGTTGAACAATGAGAGGGATACACATTTCAAGCCAACACATTAAGCTTCAATTTAATGTAGGAATGACTATTGAAAGATGTTTTGGCGATGAGCAATTCACACTAGAGTAAAAAGTGTGCCTACCAACCCCGTTCTCCCCTACTGTACATGCAAAGCTGTTAAAGGCCAATATTGTATCTGGGGTCATTGTAATGCCAGTCAAAAGCCTCCAATTGTTTGTGTGTGTGTGTGTGTGTGTGTGTGTGCGCGGAGAAGGGGTGGGGGGTTGTGATGTAGTGGTCACAGTCCCCCCCCCCTCTCTGCATGTCATTCCCTTCTCTGCCTCATCTCATCTCTGTCTCTCCACAGTGTCAATACAGCATGGACAATTCTCTTAATAATCCTATAAACACTTCCCATGCAGTTTAACTAGATGAACCTATAGATTGAATAGAGAATTTAAAAATCTTTGTTTGGATTACATTCATTCAACTTTTATTTCGGACAGCTGTCATACTGAGGCCAAGGTCCCTATCTGCTTTTGCATTGAAAAGGAAAAACAAAATAAATCAAGAACTGCTGAAAGTTTAAAATGGACTCAAATACAGACTGTACCAAAGCATGCTCTGTGTTCCAGTAAATGTTTAATTTGAAATCTTTATCTCTGGACCTTGGACATACCAGGGACACATCAGGGGAGGGTCAACAAATACTCCTCACTGCCCAGGCTCCCTATTGGCTACTGGCGCGTCCACCTTAGTGATATATTGACTCTAACCGTCACATTGTCAATGTTGTTGGTCGTCTTTCTGGTTTAAAGGTCCATATAGACACGGATGAGAGAGTTTGGTGTGGATGAAATTGACTGGCCTGCACAGAGTCCATACCTCAACCTTATAGATAGATAGATAGATAGATAGATAGATAGATAGATAGATAGATAGATAGATAGATAGATAGATAGATAGATAGATAGATAGATAGATAGATAGATAGATAGATAGATAGATAGATAGATAGATAGATAGATAGATGGATAGATAGAACACCTTTGGGATGAATTAGAGCAGAGACTGATAGCCAGGCCTTCTCGTCCAACATCAGTATGTGTGTGTGTGTGTGTGTGTGTGTGTGTGTGTGTGTGTGTGTGTGTGTGTGTGTGTGTGTGTGTAGTGGTATGATAAGGATTAATGTTGTGAACTACTGTAGGGATGGGTTTGTTTTGAATTTTTTCGATCACGTGAAATTTGCCTAAAATACTGTCTCTTCAAAAACCCAACTTATTGAGACAAGATGCTCTGTGTTCCAGTAAATGTTTAAGTTGAAATCTAATCTCTGGACCTTGGACATACCAGGGACACATCAGGGGAGGGTCAACAAATACACCTGACCATCCAGGCTCCCTATTGGCTACTGGTGCGTCCACCTTAGTGATACATTGACTCTATCCGTCACATTATCAACGCTTTTGGTCGTCTTTCTGCTTTCACTGACTTGGACACTTTTGCCTCTTGAGTGTTTCAACATGGAATCTGGACCTGCACAAGCTGACTACAGCCCATATCCGCTTGGTTTTTATCAGGCTGCCCTAAACTCAACATGCCTCTTACCTGATATAGGCATAGATAAGTCCCTGCTACAATTCACTGGTAACAACTCCAATGCTGCGCTGAATGCTTACTCTAACGGGCTGGCGATCCAGAATCCTGACTACGAAAAGACTTTAGCCAGGGCTTTAAGATCTACGAAGAACCTCCCTAACGCTGTTGGACTCGGAGCGTTTGTACTTTCCATCATCATGGATTTCTGCAGCATTCTCCGACCAACCCCGGAAGATCAAGACCCCGGAACACACAGAATGTTCCAGAATGTTTTCGGGGAAACAGAGAATGCGTCAGATGTCCGAGAAACGATGACAGAGTACGTCAGGCGCCACCAAACTTTCATGAACCACGACCAACGTTTACTGGAAGAGATAAAGACACACGAGAAGACCCTGGGGGCCCACCTAGCCACGCTTAGAAACTCCCTGACCGTCGATGGACAGATGGGTTCCCGCGGGTTCAAAATCTGGGTGAACGGAGCATTCTTCCACATCCAGATGTTGATCCACCAGGCAAGACTCACTGAGAACCGACAATCAGACTTTGTTGATACAGTTAACGCCACCGTTGGTTTGTACTCGCAAGATTTGGATAATTTACTAAACAAATACAAAGAGTACAAGTATAACACCACGTCTATTCATGGGTGGGAACTGAGGAAAGAGGTGGGGCCTTATGCCTCAGAACATGTGGACGAAGGATGTTCTCTGGTTGACCGTGAGGTAGACTGTGGGGAACAATTTGACTATCATAAGATTTGTGGTAGTAAGGAAATTAAGACTCTCTATTTGGACCATGTTTTTGCCGAATACGAGCCGATCGCAGGCTTGAAGAAACATCTAACAGACATACAGGCCAACATTGACGCTCTCGTAAATCAACACGATACCTTCTCTGTGCCACAAATAGATTTATAAAATATAACTCGTGTCTTAGCATTTTATATTTCCCTTTTCTTCTTTCTATTGACAATATGGCAAAATTTACATGAAGACATTTTTCTTTTCTTTTCTTTTTTCTTTTTTACAACATTTGACATATTCGTATATTAGATATTTTTCATTTGACACAATATTTTGAACCAAAGGCTAATGTTGTCCATAAAATAATGAGCAAAGATACCCTCCCACCCCTACCCTAACCTTAAAAACACATCTTTTTAAACTGACGTATTCAATCTAGTTTATTGTCTCCCACCCATTTCACCCCACTTGTGTAAATTGTTTCAATGTATCTTGTTCTTGTGTTTTTTATGATTGTTGATTTTGTTTTTTAAACACTCTGCCCTGTAAGGTGACCATGAGTGCTATGAAAGGCGCCCTCAAATAAAATGAATTATTATTATTATTACCCACCCTAGTGTCTTAGCATTTTTTTAAGCGTTCGAATAATTGAATGAAGACATGTTTGTATCAACTAAGGCCTTATTTGCTGTTTAATGAATGCAATGCCTGATAAGACCTTTGAATCATCTGTAGGCATCATGTGATTGGAAAAAGGCTCTGTTGGAAAAGCCCTACTAACGTGGTTTTAAAAGAAATTATGTATTGCTTCTGTATACTTCAGTGTAAACAGTCCGACAAACCTCTCATACACAATGGATCGTTAAGCAGACAGTATGTAGTATATTAATTTTGAGTATGTAGGAGAGGGGACGTTAGTAGGCTGTTTCAAACACAGCCAAAGTGTTGTCAAATACAAGAGTGTTTAAAGGTGCAGTGTGTAATATGACATCATCAAGAAAGTTCTACAAAGTTCTAGAATGTAGCGCTCCCTGGGTAACCCCACCCCTTTAGAATAATAACAGAAGCTACAGTGGCCTTCAAGGACAAGAACAATTCTAAATTTTAAACAATGCACTTGATGGCATTCCAACTATGACACTTTCAAGATGGCGGCACTAGGCCTTGGTCCAAAATATGCAGAAATATGGACATATATGAGACCCTTTCTAAGGGGAAAAAAAATAATTCAAAAAAATGTTTTCAGCTATTATGCACTAAATTAAATGTACTCATGGATATTATAATTACTTTCTACAAAATCTGCTAGGAAATAAAACCCAAAATTCTACACACTGCAGGTTTAAGGTGTCAGCAAAATCAGTGATTAGATGAGAATGAGTCCTAAGACAATACAATGTTTGTAAAGTTCTGTACTTGTGTGTATTTCCTCTGCCTCTCCTCAGTCATGGGAATCATATCTGTGTTAAAGCCGATCACTAGTTCTTCTTGCAAGTAAAAAAAAAAAAAACCTAGAATCAGAGTATTGTCATCTTTTTTTTTTCTTAAAGATTAATTTTTGGCATTTTCAAGCTTTATTAGACAGTACAGAGTTGAAATGGAGAGACAGAGAGAGAGAGAGAGAGAGAGAGAGAGAGAGAGAGAGAGAGAGAGAGAGAGAGGGGGGATGACCTGCAGTAAAGGTCCACGGGTCGGATTTGAACCCGCGACCACTGTAACGAAGGCCGGAGCCAATATGGTACACGTTCTATCCACTACTATTTTTTATTTAGTTACATACGGTACTCCCAAAATTGAAGGTGCTCCTTACAGTTTGTGTTAATTCTAGCGCCCCCTTTGGACTAAAGCGGTAGTGTTCTTACTACAACTACTACTACTATCTGCTACAACTTTCTTTGCATTAAGTTGACTCCTAATCAAGATAATCTGGAATAATTCCTTTACATTGTTAATTTGGACTTTAAAAAACAAATGTTGAGAAATGCCAAATAATAGAATTTTAAACTTGCAATGAAAAGTGCAATTCGTCTTCGTTATCATAGAATTAGTTTTTTTTTCACCAGCTGCGAACAGTAAACGTTTCTTGATGGCAGCAAAAGTCCTTCCAGAACGTTCAACACTGCCCATTTTGACCCGCGTGCTCATTCAAATACAGAAGCACAAAGCTGCAGCCGGCCCAGTGCCCATTCTGTGCCCTGTTTGTTTAAAAAAATAACATGATTAATTCATTTAAGACAAATTATCAGAGACAGAATTTGATGCATGAAAATGACAGTGGAGCACGGATCACAATCTCTGTGTCAGTGAGTCAGTCAGGCTGTCAGTTAAATTATGTTCATAATGATTAATGTCTCTATGTGTGTGTGTGTGTGTGTGTGTGTGTGTGTGTGTGTGTGTGTGTGTGTGTGTGTGTGTGTGTGTGTATGTGTGTGTACTCTGTCTGCCGGCTTTTAAATTGTCTCTGATGACAGATCGCCCGCAGAATCTGTCTCCTCTGTTTAGTCGGAAATAT
>NC_137214.1:31154096-31161596 GCF_949987685.1 Ammodytes marinus | reverse complement strand
CATGTTTATCGGTCTAAGGGCCCGTGTCCACCTAACGCCTTTTTCCAGCGTTAAACGCTGGCTGTGCGCTCGGGAGTGTGTCTACTGAGCGTTTTTTTCGACCGCTTTTTTCAAACGTTTTATATGCTGGGAGAGAGAGTGCTGTGATCGGGGGAGAAAAAATGCTGATCGTCACCTGTCAGTCAGACCTATGATCAACACTGGTTTAACTGTTTGGGCTTGCTGTTTTCTATTTAAATCATTACATTGTAATATGAGTAGTCTTATGAAACAGAGAATACTTTCCACCATCCTCTGTTTGGATGAGGAGTTATCGCGGCTCCTGCAAACACACACGGAGCAAGTTGTAGGCTGATGTGTGCGCATGAAACGATCCGTAGGAGATAAAAAATACAGAGAATCAAGTGTTCGCCTAATCTGCTCCCACAAACGGGCTCTCCTCCCTCTGTTCTGGTCATTTTAAGTCACTATTTTCGTACAGTTTCGGGTAAACAGAGACGGAAAAAGCAGTTTCTCTTCCGTCTTCTTTGTTGCCAAGGCGACGAGTCCCGACGATCTACTATCTGATTGGCCCTTTGAAAAAAGCGGCGGTGACGTCCCCACCGCCTTTCTGAAAAGTTAAACTTTTTTCAACTTGCAAATCTCGAAGCGGCCGCACAAAAAGACAAAAAACGCTCGAAAAAAAACGCTGGGCGCTGCGCCTTTTCTCAGAGCGGCCGCCTTTTCCCGAGGCGGCCGCTTCTCATTGGGAATCAATTGAAAAAAGGCGCTTGCGGTGGGAAAAAGGCGTTAGGTGGACACGGGCCCTAAGGGGTAAAAGGTGGAGTCAGAAATTCATTTTTTTCAGTTCACACACAGTACGGACAGGTACAGATCGCGTCTTCTGTCCATCATTAGGAGATATTCACATATTTTGACAAAAAGTGATTTTGACAACAAGAGTTCTCCAGAATCACTGACTCCACCTTTAACTTATAACGTCGTAAGTTTAATATAGTATTAAATATATGTAGTATATTTTCAAAAAAATAAAAATAGATATAAAATAAAAATATTTTTTTTCTTTCCTATTTCATTAATTTTCATGTACAGAAATAAATTACTGCTACTGCTGATGCATCAATGGATGAAGTGAAAAAAGTAAATTGCCATTCCGCGTTATTGTTCAAAGATAACATTTTATGAATGTAAGAAATATCAGGAGGTGCAAAGATAGGTAACAATTGTCATACTGGTGTCTTCAAACAGAATGGTGGACACTTTTTTTCAATTAAATCTAATAGAGCTTTATTGGCATTGTAAATTGCCAAAGCATTTGAGCAATATGAAAAACAAAAAAATTAAAAAATTGATCATTTTTTTTTCATGGCACACGCACAGGGGAATATATAATTTTCTATTAAACATATGCACACATATTTAGAATTAAAATCAAACACAGCATGTTTTGGGTGAAGTATTTGAGATCTATAATATTAAAGTTGACGTGATAACTATGTCTTACATTTGAAATCAGTTATACAGTGAATAAGTTGATCTAAACTAATAACTTTATACATGCACGATGATGCAATATTCTGATTCTCACTGGATCTTGTATTACTTGCCAGCAATAATTTTGATCAGGTTAACATAGATTTGTGATTGTGTTTGCCATTGAAACAAAATAATTTCCCATCGGGGACTAATCTGTCTGTATGTATGTCTATCTATCCCTCTCTCTCTCTCTCTATCTCTCTCTCTCTCTCTCTCTCTCTCTCTCTCGACATAACAATAACTTTTGACATGTTGTACCATATACAGTATAAACACATGATCATATTGGGAAAGGAACTGCAATGTATTGTGTATGTGACAAATAAAATCTGAATAAAATCTGAATCTGAATTATGTTGATCATATGATCATGTTGCGAACTTTCAGCTAAATGCACCAGTATCATCTACAGCTCCGACAAAAATGAAGAGACCAGTCTGGATTTTTCTTCAATCTTCATCTCTACATTACTTCATGGAAATGCTATTTAATGACAACATTTTTATTGTGAATTTGGTAGAAATGTTGTCGGTAGTTTATATTATAAAACCAAAATGTTCATCCTACTCAAACATATGCCTATAAATAGTAAAACGAGAGACACTGAACATTTGGAAGTGGTCTCTTTATTTTCTCCGGAGCTGTATTTGTGGCACAGTGAAGGTATCGTGTTGATTTACGAGAACGTCAATGTTGGCCTCGATGTCTGTAAGATGTTTCTTCAAGCCCGTAATCGGCTCGTATTGGGCAAAAACATGATTCAAATAGAGATACTTCATTTCCTTATCATCACAACTCTCATGATAGGCAAATTGTTCCCCACAGTGTACTTCACTGTCATCCAAAATACAACCTTCGTCCACAAGTTCTGACACCCCCTCGCCCCCCACCTCTTTCCTCACCTCCCACCCATGAATAGACGTGGTGTTATACTTGTACTCTTTGTATTTGTTTAGTAAATTATCCAAATCTTGCGAGTACAAACCAACAGTGGCTTTGGCCGTATCAACAAAGTCTGATTGTCGGTTCTCAGTGAGTCTTGCCTGGTGGATCAACATCTGGATGTGGAAGAATGCTCCGTTCACCCAGATTTTTAACCCGCGAGATCCCATCTGTCCATCCATGGTCAGAGAGTTTCTAAGCGTGGCTAGATGGGCCCCCAGGGTCTTCTCGTGTGTCTTTATATCTTCCAGTAAACGTTGGTCGTGGTTCATGAAAGTTTGGTGGCGCCTGACGTACTCTGTCATCGTTTCTCGGACATCTGACGCTTTCTCTGTTTCCCCGAAAACATTCTGGAACATTCTGTGTGTTCCGGGGTCTTGATCTTCCGGGGTTGGTCGGAGAATGCTGCAGAAATCCATGATGATGGAAAGTACAAACGCTCCGAGTCCAACAGCGTTAGGGAGGTTCTTCGTAGATCTTAAAGCCCTGGCTAAAGTCTTTTCGTAGTCAGGATTCTGGATCGCCAGCCCGTTAGAGTAAGCATTCAGCGCAGCATTGGAGTCGGCACCAGTGAATTGTAGCAGGGACTTATCTATGCCTATATCAGGTAAGAGGCATGTTGAGTTTAGGGCAGCCTGATAAAAACCAAGCGGATATGGACTGTAGTCAGCTTGTGCAGGTCCAGATTCCATGTTGAAACACTCAAGAGGCAAAAGTGTCCAAGTCAGTGAAAGCAGAAAGACGACCAAAAGCGTTGATAATGTGACGGTAGAGTCAATATATCACTAAGGTGGACGCACCAGTAGCCAATAGGGAGCCTGGATGGTCAGGTGTATTTGTTGACCCTCCCCTGATGTGTCCCTGGTATGTCCGAGGTCCAGAGATTAGAATTAAAACCAAACATTCACTGGAACACAGAGCATGTTGTCTCAATACGTTTGGTTTTGGTACAGACTGTTTTTTTTAGCCTTTCAATGCAAAAGAAGATTGGGACCTTGGTTTCAGTATGGCCCCTTGTCAAAATAAAAATGAAAAAATAGAAAAATAACTCAAATTTTGATTTTTTTCCCTTTGTAACTCAATAAATAGTTCAATCCGTTGAAAAAAATACATATGATGAATTGGATGCTTTTGACACAATTGGCCTTTAACATCTTGTTGTACAGTATACGTCACCTAATAAAAAGGCAAATTAACTATCTGTTCGGTTTCAATACTTTTGCTCACCTAAAAATGTGGTGTTCCTTTACAAATAATGATATCTTCTCAGTTGTGTATCAGATCCAGATGTAAAATACCTGGAAATGAAAGCTGAAATGTTGATCTATTGTCTCATATTCATCTTTTGGTGTCAAACCCTAAATGTTTCCAGTCTGCAGCAAAAAATAAAGGAATTGGCCTCACTGTTCCAATACTTTTGGAGGGCAGTGTACGTCACCTAATAAAAAGGCAAATGAGCACACTGGTCCAGGCAGATGATAAACCATCAGTATAGTGGAGTGGATATAAGAGTCCACAGTGGTCCCTCCTTCACAAAGGCCTCAACTCTTTCTGTCAAGAGTTCTTGGCTGTGAAATGCGTTATTGTTAATCTGACACATTAATTCAAACAGCTGACGTCTAAGGATCTATATATATATATATCCATATTTCATAGAGCAGAAGAGAGAAACGGGAGTCGGAGATTTAACTCCATTTTGCTGCGCTGGCATTTAAAAGATGCTGAACTGTTCACTTTTAGGAGAATGAGACAGAATTGAGTTTTTCTTTTTTAAATATTGGATTTCCTACATGGACGTTTAAACCTTAAATTACTCAACGGACAGTGTGTCTAGTATCTGGAGAAAGAGTTTGTACGATCGATCTTCAATTGAGGAACGATGAAACTGCAGAAATATGCATTACTGGGTTGCAGCAGCATCAGCATACTGGACTATTCACTCATATGATTTACCTGGAAAATCAATTGTGAATGTCAATTGTGTAAAGTACTATTTGACAAGTTCCTCAGAGTTAAATATAAAAAAAAGTATTGATTGTCCATTTCATCTGTTTTTTGTGGTATTTTTCCATGATGTATTAGACAGTGCAGAGAGACAGAGATGAAATGGGGCAGAGAGGGGAATGACATGCAGAGAAAGACCCAAGTTAGAATCCAGCCAGGGTCTGCTGTGAAGAGGACTGAGCTTCTATGGAGAAAGGGGGGGGGGGGACTCTAACTCTAACCACTACACCATGGAACACCCCCACAATTGTCCATGTATTTTCTAACACTGCTTATCCAAGTCAGAATCACCATGGAAACTGGGCCAGCAGCAGCAAAGCAGACGAGACCTTTAATTTCCCCCTAGCAACTTCCCACAGACTATCAGACCATCCTGAGGGAATCCCTGGGGCCACGCAGAGAGATATAACCTCTACAGTGAGTCCTGGGTCTTTCCCCAAGGAAGTCCTTTCAGTCGGATGCTATCGATTTGTCTGTCTGTCTGTCCGTCCGTCCGTCCGTCCATCCATCCAACCATCCACCCACCCACCCACCCATCCATCCATCCATCCATCCATCCATCCAACCATCCATCCATCCATCCATCCATCCATCCATCCATCCATCCATCCATCCATCCTTCTACCCTCTCCTGGGTCCTGGAGGAAGTCCTAACAGTCGGACAAGCCTGTTATACATCAAAGATCCATACTGGCCTCTGTAGAAATTTGAGTCAATGTTTTATTTGTTTTTAAGGGGAATTTTTTGCTTTGATTAGACAGTTTGGAGAGACAGAGATGGAATGTGTCAGAGAGGGGAATGACATGCAGAGAACGACCCGTCTGCTGTGAAGAGGACTGAGACTCTATAAAGGGGGCGGGGGGTCTAACCTCTACACCACGAGCACCGCCCCTGGAAGTCAATGGTTCTGGTTTTATTAACTTTCCAAAAAATAACCACTAGTGAAGCCTCTTTGTATTGATGTGTCATGACACTATCGCGTGCATGAACATTCCAAGCTGCCGGTGACAGAACGGACGGCTTTAGGCGATGTCCACTCATGTCCAGATATGTTTCTCTTCATAATATTTTCTCTGCATTTTGGCTTTCTGTCTAAAATGTATTTATTTATTTAATTTAACCTTTATTTATCCTCGAGATGTCATTTGCAATGATGTCCAGAAACAAAAACAACAATACATACACAATATGCAATGCAAATACATCAAATACACAACAAGGAGAGAAGACATTTTAGACGGAGGTGTAGAGTGGCTGAAAATAAAATTAAATTGGTAAAAGTACTATACGGCCTAATTAAAACAGTTACAGTTGGAAGCGGAGAAGTTTTTTTTTTTTTGCCTGTATTTGTTTTTACGGGTGAAACGGAGCTTTTGAGAAAAGCTGGTGTTATGAATACGAACCAAATATGTGCATGGCAGTTGTTTTCATCTTACATAGTGTCGATACTTGATCGCCACCTTCTGGCCTGGCATGGTTATGTCAGGGTTTAATCATATGTGTGTGTTTTCGTACGTATAGAGAGAGATTTTCTTAAACACGGTTGTGTGTACAAGAGTTTTTTTCTAGAATGGAATTCAGGAAAAATGCGTTCTTAAAATATCTATACAAATGTGGATAGGTTAGAGAAAATTCATATTTTTGGCAGTAGAAGGGACAAAAATGTCATTATCGTCGAAAGTGCAACAACAGTCATTACCGTCCTAGCCGCCATAAAATACCCACCCTGGTGTCACACTTCTTTCAATATTTCACCACAATCCATCTCACATATAGAATCAATGACAATTTACTTGAAAAATGTTACTCACACAAAGGAAAATCCATTGAAACCAAGTTTTAGCCGCCATGACACAGTTCAGGATGATCACCCAAAAATCGGGACTTGCCAACAAAGTAAGACTCATAGATTTTCAAATGACAGTGTTTATATATCTCTATATCTATATAGGGGAGAGTGGACTGAGTTGTGCCAGTGGGGAAGTTGTGCCACCCCTTGTTTCTAGAAAACCGTGGAAGAAATTGGAAATGTGAACACATATTTAAGAAGAGCCATCTATTTGACTCAAGGAAGTCACAAAGAATAAGATATAAGCACATTTAAGCTAAAAAAACAGTGTTTTGCCTTTCAGAGTTGTGCCAGTGGCATGGCTGTATACGCTGGTCACCAAAAGAAAGTGATCGTCTACAGCAGCTCAGAAGAGACTGACATCTCCATTCCACTTAACGACACCACTGACAAGAGTTCAGATGGCCAGAAAGATGATGATGGTGACTTTGCAGGCAAAACCACCTAGATCTGCTAGGCTTTGTTTAAGAAAATTGACCTTCAACCTGTGTCAAATATTTACTTTATTTACTTTGAATAAACCTTAAATGAGTGATTGTTTTATGGATTTGTCTTGCATTACAGTTTATGAGATATATATCAATGGCACAATTTACCCCATGGTATTCTTTCCAAAGGCACAACTTACACCATGGGCAAGTTGTGCCACAAGACAACTTTTTTTCCGAAAGCTATATTTCTTAAACAGTTTATTCCAGATCCAAAGTTTATATATAAAATATATGTACATATTTGAGTTGGAGACATAACTGTCAAGGCCTTACTTTAAAATCACTTTGAGTAAAAAGTGGCACATCTCACCCCACTCTCCCCTACTATATGCCACTCCTGGATGAGAGAATTTACTTTAACGATTAACTGAATAAACATCAAGCAGACGGATTCCACTGTTATTTATTGCATGAATTAAAACAAGTTTTACATGTTATTTGAATATTTCAGGTTAATTTAGTTATTTTTTTATTGTAGGCTACATTTTTAAACTTTGATGTATCGGTCAAAATATAAAATGAACAACATTCGCTAGAAAAAAAGGCCCACTGAACCAAACATTAAGATCAGAGGAACAATTTAAATAATTTTATATATTATAATGTTGATTATAGAAACAAATAAGCATAACTGTGAAACAAAAAAACTAAATTAAAATACAGACAATACACTTTTTT
>NC_137214.1:31134096-31146596 GCF_949987685.1 Ammodytes marinus | reverse complement strand
GCTGCGGGCTGTTTACTGTGTGTCCTTGCCTACGGTCACTTCCCTGAAGGTAACAACATGTTGTGTCTTTTCTACACACTGTCAGTAATGCTGCAGTGGTAGAGCTGTTCCTGTCCTGGACTTAAACCTGCAGTGTGTAGAATTTTGGGTTTTATTTCCTAGCAGACTTTGTAGAAAATAATTGTAATATCCATAAGTACGTTTAATTTAGTGCATAATAGCTGAATTTTCTTTTTAGAATTATTATTTTTTTCCTTAGAAAGGGTCTCATATATGTCCATATTTCTCCATAATTTGGACCAAGGCCTTGTCACCGCCATTTTGGAAGTGTCATAGTTGGAATGTCATCAGGTGCATTGTTTAAAATTTAGAATTGTTCTTGTCCTTGAAGGCCACTGTAGCTTCTGTTATTATTCTAAAGGGTTGGGGTTACCCAGGGAGAGTTGCATTCTAGAACTTTGTAGAACTTTCTTGATGATGTCATATTACACACTGCACCTTTAAATCTTCAAACATTAATAGTCGTTAACAAAAATGTAAAAAATATAAAGTTATACGATATACCACTAAGAATTACACTTTTAAAAAATTGTTACTTTTGTTTGTGCTTATTTGAATGAACGTTAGTTTGAGTTTAGTTTTACTTGACACACAAACAATGTTCTGGCCCTGGCACATTGAATGTGTATGTCGCTTGTAATGTGTGTAGAATAGGTGCCTGTACCTTTAAGAGAGAATGCTCTAAGGGAGGGGCCGCTGGTCAGGTGACAGGAAGTAACAAGCACATGTTGTCCAGGTAAACGTTTGATCAACTCTTCAATTAAGATGCAGTTCAAGCAACATCTGTAAGTACAGTATTACATTTATTTTTCGATGTGTTAAATTGTAGATGTACCCATAGTATGCTTACTGCTTAGCATTATTAAAGGTGCTGTAAGCGGAATGGTTCTTTTAGCTAACTTCCTGTAAGTTACGGCAGTTAGCAGTCCCCTCGCTCGTCCCTACGTCACCACATTAATGCACTGCGGCAACGAGTTATCTAGCATCATCTCAGATCCATAAGTGTGATAAAAACATGATAAAAACCACCAAAACAGACATTGGGAAGGATTTTTTACCTGCACCGCCATTGTAGGCGCATAAACATTCACCCAGATATTAATTTCGGGATCCCCGACAAATGTATTAGCCGATTACATGCAGAGCAGCTGACTGAGAAATCGGCTTTATGAAACGTGCACATCATGTAAGTGATCACTGTATGAATAAAGAGCGATTTAACACTTATATTAACATAAAAAATTGCTTACTTCACCTTTACCTACCTTGTGTTTGCACTGTTTTTACAGTTTCATGACATTACCATTAAACTACATGAGTCATTGGCTTGCTTGCTTGTCTAGCGAGCCCAATACAAACAATATAAAAGCACATAGCAATTTGACATATAGTAAGGCAAGGCAAGGCAAGGCAAGTTTATTTGTATAGCGCAATTCAGACACAAGGCCATTTAAAGTGCTTTACAGGGGCATGAAATACATCAAGATTAAAATACACAGTTCACATTAGAAAAGTGAATGAATACAATATTTAAAAGCGAATGAATAGAAAAAAAAAATTACAGGTTAAAATGGAAGGGTACTTGCACATGTGTGGGTGTGGCAGAAACCTGTATAAACATGCATTGAAACCACCATCCAAAAACATTTGAAAATTTTAATAAAACACACTAACATTAAAGATGCACAACATAGTTAGTTTACGAAACATATTTTCTCTACGTGTAATTCTTAGTATTGAATAATTCTATCGTCATAAATCAAAATTAAATTATTTTTTGAAGGAACCTGGAACCAAACGTAAGACTAGAATATGTTTGTAAACCAAACTGTGGGCCCTGCTGCTGTAAACAACAACAATCACTTTCTGCTTCACATTTTTTTCATTTTTTTATTCAACCTTTATTTATATTGTAGAGATCAATTGAGGTGTGTGTGAGTGAGTGAGTGAGTGAGTAAGTGAGTGAGTGAGTGAGTGTGTGTGTGTGTGTGTGAGTGAGTGTGACCTTAATTTGCAATGATGTCGAGTCAAACAAATGCAAAGCAAAAACAACAGTACAAGCACAATATATAACGCAAATACAGTCATGTGAAAAAATTAGGACACCCCATTGAATATTCAGTTATTCATTAAGAAATGTTCCCATATCGATGTCTAATCTTGTTTTTATTAATCTCTGGAAAAGAAAGTGATCTAATTGCAGGTAAACAGCAAAAAAATTACATTGTTTTACTGATTAAACAAAATATATCAACATAAATGCATATTCTCACTGAGGAAAAAGTTAGGACACCCTACCCCCTAATACCTAGTGTTACCCCCTTTGGCTGAAATAACTTCAGTGAGACGCTTCTTGTAACCCTCTACCAGTCTCTGACATCGGTCTGAGGAAAGTTTGCCCTACTCCTCAATGCAGAATGTTTTAACCTGTGTGATGTGTGAGGGGTTTCTTGCATACAGTTTGTTTCAATTCACACAGCATCTCAATGGGATTAAGATCTGGGCTTTGACTGGGCCATTCCAGGACTCACCATTTCTTAGTTTTCAGCCAGTCCTTGGTGGATTTACTGGTATGTTTAGGGTCATTGTCATGATGCAGGGTCCAGTTCCGCTTCAGCTTTAATTTTCTTACAGATGGTCTCACATGTATCCCTCTGATACACTGTAGAATTCATGATGGATTCTATGATGGTGAGCTAGCCAGGTCCTGCTGCAGCAAAGCATCCCTAAACCATGACACTTCCACCTCCATGCTTCACAGTTGGTATGAGGTTCTTTTCCTGGAACTCTGTATTTGGTTTGCGCCAAACATGTCCTCTTTTCTGGTGTCCAAATAATTCAAATTTTACTCATCTGTCCAAAGAATATTATTCCAGAAGTCCTGTTCTTTGTCTCCGTTCTCTCTGGCAAACTTCAGTCTGGCCTTAATGTTTCTCTTGGAGAGTAAAGGTTTCCTCCTTGCACACCTCCCGTGAAAGTTAAACTTGTGCAGTCTCTTTCTGATTGTAGAGGCATGCACTTTCACATCAACAGTGGCCAGAGCCTGCTGTAGGTCCCGCAATGACATTTTAGGGGTTTTGGAGACTTCTTTTAGCATCTTGCGCTCTGCTCTCGGGATGAACTTGCTTGGAAGGCCAGACCTGGGCAAGTTGGCAGTTGCTTTGAATGTCCTCCACTTGTACACTTTTTTCCGGACAGTGGAATGGCTGATTTCAAAATCTTTTGAGATCATTTCAAATCCCTTACCAGATTCATGAGCTCCAAGAATCTTCTTTCTGAAGGCCTCAGACAGGTCTTTTGAACTCACCATGGTGTTCACTCTCACATCAACAGTCAGGAGCACACCAAACTGAATGTCTGAGGTTTAAAAAGGCCAAACCTCCTTAAAAATGCTGAGTAACAATCTTCTTATCATGTGCACCTGATCTGAAACACTTCTGTGTGATTTCAGACATTTTAAGTGAAAAAAATGTTGGGGTGTCCTAATTTATTCCTCAACAGAATTTGCATGTTTATTTTATTACATTTTACAGAAAGTTTTAAACAGTATTTTCTTCAGTTTTACTTAGTTATCTATATTCCTGGAATTTCTCAGTTTAAAAAAAAATTATATTAAATATCCATATGTCTAAATATGTTAAAAAACACACATGTTTTCAAAGGGTGTCCTAATTTTTTCACATGACTGTACATCAGATACACACAACAAGCTAACCCTAAGAGAAAAACATTTATGAAGTGTAATTTTAGCATTATAGTGTCAATTGTGGTGTACTTTGTTTGTGTGTGTGTGTGTGTGTGTGGCCTTGTGCAAATTCTGCAACTTCTTTTCTGCTGCCTGTCTTGGCCAGGACTCCCTGTGAGAAGAGTTACTGTAACTCAATGGGACCTTCCTGGTGAAATAAAGGTTAAATAAAAAAGAAAAAAAAATGTAGACAGTGATGTAGAGTAATGGCTGCAATTAAAATGAAATAGGTAGATGCACTGACTATAGGAGCTCACACATTATCTGTAGAAGCGTGGAGAGCGTTGGTCTTAAATCTGTCCCCTCCACCTCAGGGCACGAGACCTATCGACCACAGTGTCAATACATCCACCGCTAAACATAACAAATGACTCTGTTGATGAGAAACCTAAGAGCCAGCGTCAATACACAACATTTGTTCTATTAGTCGCAGTAGTCAATACAGGGCTGTGTGTGTTTGGGGAGGGGGGGGGGGGGGTGGCTGTGTGTAGGTGTGTGTGTGTGTGTGTGTGGTGGGAAAACCTTGTCTGTCTGTCTGTCTGTCTGTCTGTCTGTCTGTTTGTGTGTGTTTGCGGGGGGGGGGGGGCTGTGTGTGTGTGTGTGTGTGTGTGTGTGTGTGTGTCCATTGCCTAGTGACAGTAAAACACTCTCAGCACTGACTAACTTTCATGACAGCAGGGCAAAAGACACCTTGAAAATTGCACCTTTTTTCTGCTGCGTGTCAATCCAACCATACTATTGCATTTCCCCTTCCCCAGTGTGTGTGTGTGTGTGTGTGTGTGTGTGTGTGTGTGTGTGTGTGTGTGTGTGTGTGTGTGTGTGTGTGTGTGTGTGTGTGTGTGTGTGTGTGTGTGTGTGTGTGAGAGAGTGTGTGTGTGTTCCCCGAGCGATGCATGTCCAGACAGGCCTTTTCACAATGAGACTGCACTGATGGGATTTATTCACCGGAAAGCATTTTGTGTGTGTGTGCGCGTGTAACTCTTTGTGTGTGTGTGTGTGTCTGTGTGTGTGTGTGTGTGTGTGTGTGTGTCCCTTTGAGCATTTCATCACTGCCGTGCCAATGAGACCGGTTCCCTTCTCTTCACATTTTCATGCCTAACACAACGTCATCTCTCTCTCTCACACACACACACACACACACACGCACACGCACACACACACACACACACACACACACACAGACACACACACACACCGTCATCTTACATTTTCTTAAGCCCCTCATTCCTGTTTTATTCCCATTTGCGGTTTTCTACATAATCCATGCATTTCTTATATCGAGCTTTTCAAATCTACAGGTGCCTCTTTAGACTATTCACTGGATAAAATACAACTGATGATACTAATTTGTTATGTCTCTCTTTTTTTACATTGATTTAAACCGGCAGTGTGTATAATTTTGGGTTTTATTTCCTAGCAGATTTTGTAGAAAATAATTATAATATCCATAAGTACGTTTAATTTAGTGCATAATAGCTGCATTTTTTTTTTAGAATTATCATTTTTTCCCTTAGAAAGGGTCTCATATATGTCCATATTTCTCCATACTTTGGACCAAGGCCTTGTCACCGCCATTTTGGAAGTGTCATAGTTGGAATGTCATCAGGTGCATTGTTTAAAATTTAGAATTGTTCTTGTCCTTGAAGGCCACTGTAGCTTCTGTTATTATTCGAAAGGGTTGGGGTTACCCAGAGAGCATAGCATTCTAGAACTTTCTAGAACTTTCTTGATGATGTCATATTACACACTGCACCTTTAACATTCAAGTGGTTCAGGCTTTAGTATTAACATGTAAGTAAAGCCCCGTATCTCACTGGGCTGCGACTGTTTGCGACAAGTTGGAGACTGCATTCGAGTCTCTAAAATATCTCCAAACGTTCGCTGGGGTTTTCTCAATTTCCTCGCCTGAGTCGCAGAGCCGCGCAGTCCTGTCGCATGAATTTTGAACATGTTCAAAAAAAAGTGTGCAAATGTGACAAATCTATTATCAAAATAGTCTCAGAGTGGTCGCAGGTGTCTCGAACGCGTCGCAAACCCTTCTCAATTTAGTTTCCGCGAGTCAGAAAGTGAGAGAAGTGTGAGATAGGGGCTTAATAAAGAGTGATTTTCCTAAGCACTTTGAGTGGCCTTGTGTCTGAATTGTGCTATATAAATAAACTTGCCTTGCCTTGCCTTGCCTAAATAACATGTTCCATAATTCTCCAAAAAATATGTTTTTGGTCAAAAATAAAATAATATTAAATGGTTTAAGGCTTTAAATTGCTATATATATGTGCAGTCCATTTACCATTTACAGAACAGTGTAGCCTACAAATAACAAAAATGTACCTGTGAAAATTCTACTCGGACTAACACTTTTGCACAGTCACACAGCGCTCCAGAAGTCACCTTGATTTCTATTCAAAATTGTCCCTTTTGTGGACGTTTCATTATTGCCTCCGTATGCTACTATTGTCCTACTACAACGGCCGGTCAATCCACCATACGGTTTATGTCAGGCAGGTTTGTGTGTGTGTGTGTGTGTGTGTGTGTGTGTGTGTATCTGTGTGTGTGTGTGTGCATGTTTCTTTTTTTCTGTGTGCGAGCGTGCGGTGTGTGTGTGCGTATGTGTGCTTCTTTGCTTCTGTGTGTGTGTGTGTGTGTGTGTGTGTGTGTGATTTCTATATTTCTGTGTGTGTGTGTGTGTGTCTGTCTGTCCCTGTGTCCTTGTGTGTGTGTGTGTGTGTGTGTCTGTGTGTGTGTGTTTCTTTATTTATGTGTGTGTGTGTGTGTGTGTGCATGTCTGTCTGTCTACGTGTCCTTGTGTGTGTGTGTGTGTGTCTCTGTGTCCTTGTGTGTGTGTGTGATTTCGATCTGTGTGTGTGTGTGTGTGTGTGTGTGTGATTTCTTTCTGTGTGTGTGTGTGTGTGTGTGTGTGTGTGTGTGTGTGTGGGACAGATGCTAGCCTGGCGGGGGGCACCGTCCTCTGACAGGTGACAACTGAAGTGCTCTAGAACCTGCTGGTCGACGGACACCGGGTCACTCTGTTAGTTAAACACTTTACTGTTCCCCCGGGACACTCGCTTGAACCTGCCTGACATAAACCGTATGGTGAACACACACACACACAGACACACACACACACACACACACACAGACAGAGACACAGAGACACACACATACACACACACAGTACAGACACACACACACACACACAGTATGACACAGACATACACATACACAAACACAGACATAGACACACACACACACACACACACACACACACACACGGACATAGAGATGCACACACACACACACACACGCACGCACGCACACACACACACACACACACACACAAACACGGACAAACTCATTGCTCTGTTGCCTATTTTAAAAGAAACTTTTTCATTATATGTCGTGGTGCTTTTGTCCCTTTAGGTTAAGGCCAGGTCAGAACATTCTCACTTTCTGTATAAACTGTTTTACAATTATTTGACAGGTATAATATTCATTTTGTCCGCTAGTGTGTGACTCGGACACACACACACACACAAACACACACACACACACACACACACACACACACACACACACACATGCGTTCACTCTCTCTCTCTCTCTCTCACACACACACAAACACACACACACACACACACACACACACACACACACACTCACACACACACACACACACACACACAGACACACACACACTCACACACACACACACACACTCACACACACACACACACACACACACACACTCACACACACACACACACACACACACACAGACACACACACACACACACACACACGGTCGAACTCATTGCTCTGTTGCCTATAGACTTTCTAAAGGAAACTTTTTCATTATGTTTCATGGTGCTTTTGTCCCTTTAGGTTAAGGCCAGGTCAGAACATTCTCACTTTATGGATAAAAACCATGGTTACAACTTATGCAATTATTTGACAGGTATAATATTCAATGTGTCCGTTAGTGTGTGACACGGACACACACACACACACACACACACACACACACTAGAGACTGTGTGTGTGTGTGTGTGTGTGTGTGTGTGTGTGTGTGTGTGTGTGTGTGTGTGTGTGTGTGTGGATTAAAGGCTTGATGTTAATTGTAGAATCACTATAATGAGCTGAACTGAGATGAATCGGAGAACATTTGTGTTTGGGCTTTATTTGGTTTGTTAATTTGCATTTGTGCAAGTTATACACACACACACACACACACACACACACACACACACACACACACACACGAGGATTCATTCTAATCCCACTGTTTGTTGATTCATGTGTGAAGGGACATTATAATTTGAACATGAGCACTGTCATGTTTAGGCAGCTCAAAAAAGACTATGAAAAATAATATCTTCAGTCTACAGATTTTGGATACAGCATTTTTTAATTTTATAAATAAAACAATATTATGTACAGGTCTTAAAAATGCATTTTCTGCAGACAATTATTATTACTTTTTTTTTTAACCTTTATTTCTACAGGTAAATCCCATTGAGACCGAAGACTCTTTTGCAAGGGAGACCTGTTTACCTTTCCCACGTTACCATTCACACACACATTCATACACCGATAGCAGGCTAACTATCGACATTCACACGAGGCAAGGTGGGTGAAGTGTCTTGCCCAAGGACACAACAACCATGATACAGGTGGCATGGCGGGGATCGAACCTCCAACCCTTTGATCATCGGCCGACCCGCTCTACCAACTGAGCCACAGTCGCCCACAATAAAGAACAAACAGTTCCTTGAAAAAGTATTTATACCCCTTGAACAATTCCACATTGTGTCACCCGCCTACAACCACACACACGTACATTTATTTTATTGGGATTTTGAAAATGCCCAAAGTGTCTCTGTGTTAAGGACCTACTTCACCGGTGGGAATATGAAGGTGTATTGAACTCTGAGATCCTATGTAGTATAAATGTGCCAAGAGTTTAGAAATCGGATCATCCTAGCCTGAGAAAAGGCAGAAAGAGTGTTTTATAGAGGGAAGAAAAACCTCATTCATTATATTATAATAGTGATTTTATAATGATAGAACACCGATTCCGTATGGGTGAAGTATTCCTTTAATATAATATACTATACTTTTTCTTGCTTTATATATCTTCATGTACTATTTTACATTCCCAGCAACACACACACACACACACACACACACACACACACACACGCACGCACGCACGCACGCACGCACGCACGCACGCACGCACGCACGCACACACACACACACACAAAAAAAAACATATATAAATATGTACTATTTTATGTTCCAAGCAATCACCATTAAAGCATAGAAAACTGATTACTCTTGTCACTGTGGTGCTTGAGACAGCGAACGCATAATATATGTTTATGTGATCGCATCGAATCAATGAGTGTGTTCGGACCAGCACATTAACCTACACCATAGGGAGCAATGCTGCATTGGGCCTCGGGGTTGATTTATGCATTGTGTTGTTCTGTAAAGTAAATAATAGACATGAGAAAAGCCAACGGAAAATATGAATAGAAATAAAACATTTAAATAAAATTAAAAATGACAGGTTAAAAGGGGAAACAGAAAAAGTCTTCAGATTTGATTTAAAAGTAGTAAATTTAGGTTTAAAGGTGCAGTGTGTAATATGACATCATCAAGTAAGTTCTACAAAGTTCTAGAATGCAACGCTCCCTGGGTAACCCCAACCCTTTCGAATAATAACAGAAGCTACAGTGGCCTTCAAGGACAAGAACAATTCTACATTTTAAACAATGCACCTGCTGACATTCCAACTATGACACTTCCAAAATGGCGGCGACTAGGCCTTGGTCCAAGGTATGGAGAAATATGGACATATATGAGACCCTTTCTAAGGGAAAAAATGATAATTCTAAAAAAAAAAAAATCAGCTAGTATGCACTAAATTAAATGTACTTATGGATATTATAATTACTTTCTACAACATCTGCTAGGAAATAAAACCCCAAATTCTACACACTGCAGGTTTAATTAAGTTTGAGGCGTGCAGATGTCTGTGTGTGTGTGTGTGTGTGTGTGTGTGTGTGTGTAGCTCCCTGTCAGTGTCAGTGTGTCAGATGGATAGAAAATGTGATTATTGTGTGAAATGTTTTTGGTTTTTTTCAGCGCTATTTGCGATGACCCCTCTATGATTCTAAAGTCAGAATAGTTGTGAAGAAACAAAAAGTTACCCTCTCTTGTAGCGCTTACCCATTACATGTTACCGGCACATCAAGCAGTGTGTGTGTGTGTGTGTGTGTGTGTGTGTGTGTGTGTGTGTGTGTGTGTGTGTGTGTGTGTGTGTGTGTGTGTGTGTGTGTGTGTGTGTGTGTGTGTGTGTGTGTGTGTGTGTGTGTGTGTGTGTGTGTGTGTGTGTGTGTGTGTGTGTGTGTGTGTGTGTGTAAGACTGCCCTTGTGTGTGAAACTTTCCCAGTATTTCGTTCAATAGATTCTTAAGCTTTCTTTTTGAATTTTAGCTCCTTATTGTGTGTGTGTGTGTGTGTGTGTGTGTGTGTGTGTGTGTGTGTGTGTGCGTGTGTGTGTGTGTGCTTGCGTGCGTACGGGGTGTGTGTGTGTGTGTGTGTGTGCTTGCGTGCGTACGGGGTGTGCGTGTGTGTGTGTGTGCTTGCGTGCGTACGGGGTGTGTGTGTGTGTGTGTGTGTGTGTGTGTGTGTGTGTGTGTGTGTGTGTGTGTGTGTGTGTGCTGTAATCTAACGCACAAAAGATAATTGAGCTTTTACAAATCATTAATACTTCTGACAGACATGTGAACTGACTGGCTATTCATGAACCCTCACTATGGCATTAACAAACAACATATAATAGTTCACTGTATAAGGTTTATAAGACTCACGCTCACACACACACACACACTCACACACACACACACACACACACACACACACACACACACACACACACACACACACAAACACACACACTATAGTTTAGGAGGAAATCCAGCCTGAATTATTGCCATGTGAACGCAATAAGCTTCTTTAAAAAAGGCTTTTAAATACATCATTCTCTTCCTTCACACACACACACACACACACACACACACACACACACACACACACACACACACACACACACACACACACACACACACACACACGCACACACACACACACACACACACGCACACACACACACACACACACACACAGCAGCGCTAAGACGATTATAATTTGATATACGCCTGTCAAATCCGTCATGACTAAACCTGTTAGGTAAAGAATACAGAGGGGTTTTTGAAAAGCCAGAGTTGCTGTGTCTTATTTCTCCCAAACTTCTAAAGACTTAAAAGGCCTTATCTTTGAGAGAGGTGTGTGTGTGTGTTTGCGTGTGTGTGTGTGTGTGTGTGTGTGTGTGTGTGTGTGTGTGTTTGAGGCACCTGTATTCGTAGGCTACCTGTTGTTTTGGGTCTTAAAAGCTTGTAGTGCCTTTGACATAATCGTGAAGATAACAGCTATGGAGTATTGATATGAAAGCTGTGTTATCGTACGTAACATTCACTGAATGGTTTAGTCATTAACATATGAGGCTTTTTCTCTCATTTGCATAATTTTTTCATGTTTCATTTCATTTAACTTTTATTTATCCTCGAGAGACCAATTGAGGGGTGACCCTCATTTACAATGACGTCGAGTTCAAAACAAATTCAAAGGAAAAACAACAATACATAAACAATATTCAATGCAAATATATCAGATACACAACAACAGGTGAAGAGAAAAAAAACAATTGAAACATTTACACAGTGGTGAAGAGTGGCAGCTTGAATGGGTATGTCAAAAATGTATAGTCACTAAAAAAAATAAGTATTCAGTGTGTGTGTGTCTGTGTCTGTGCCCGTGTCTGTGTCTCCGTTTTTGTGTGTGTGTGTGTGTGTGTGAGTGTGTGTGTTTGCGCGTGTGTAGTGCGTTTGTGTCTGTGCGCCTACATTACTTGACAGGTTTTTAAATATTAAAAATAGCTTAGCTTCGATTTTGAAGTCAATTTGAGTATGTTGTGGTTGTGTATGTGTGTTTGTGTAGGCGAGAAATGCCCGGATGAGTACTTACTTCCGGGAAGATTTTGTGTATGGATCGATAGGTTACTTTTCCTACTCAACCGCTCCCACGATGCATTGCGTCTTTTCAAACGACACAGAAGGTTATTTTTTTTTATTTCTTTATTGCTTCTGTATACTTCAGTGTAAACGGTCTGACGAACCTCGCATACACAATGGATGGTTAAGTAGACAGTATGTAGTTGTATATACATGTTGAGTATGTAGGAGGGAGGACGTTTTTAGGGCTTTTAGTATGTAGTATATACATGTTGAGTATGTAGGAGGGAGGACGTTATTAGGGCTTTTAGTATGTAGTATATACATGTTGAGTATGTAGGTGGGAGGACGTTAATAGGGCTTTTAGTATGTAGTATATACATGTTGAGTATGTAGGAGGGAGGACGTTATTAGGGCTTTTAGTATGTAGTATATACATGTTGAGTATGTAGGAGGGAGGATGTTAGTAGGGCTTTTAGAACACAGCCATTAACTTTACATAGACAAGTGACTGATGAAGTCACCTTAAAATTCACCTTAATCTATGGCTCATATCGACTTAACTTTAACTAATTAGGCTTGAACTTATAACCCCTAGTCAATGTATTGATAACAAATCCA
>NC_137214.1:31126596-31129096 GCF_949987685.1 Ammodytes marinus | reverse complement strand
TATTTATATGTTTTTTGATAAGCTGTTGCACTCTTAGTAAACCTAGGCCTACCTGTATTTTGATAAGCTGTTGCACTTAGAGTACATTTATTTCTATGTATTTTGATAAACTGTTGAAGAGTTAACCTATTGTCTTTTCCTGAACTGATAAGATTGTTAAACACTTAAACAACAGGCAGCCTATCTTAATCAAATAGGGATTTTTTTTTGATAAGCTGGTGAACTCTATTTGATAAAATAAAGACAATATATGCACTCCTATGTCGTTGTAGTGTTTTACAGTATATGTAGCTATTGATGTGATGCTCATCAATTTTAGGCATTTTTTTCTGGCCCCTCATTTTGGATCATTTCCACCAACCGGCCCCCATTCAAAACTAATTGAATAGCCCTGCCATACAGTATGACACCCTCTGCCCTTGGACCCTTAGCTCGACTGAGAAAAAACTCCCAGTAAATACCCATTATCGGGATATATATATATATTTTTTTTAAATCTCAGGGAGAGTCGACAGAGTAAGGGATCCCTCTCCCAGGACGGACATCCTGCAATAGATGTCATAAGTAGAGAAAATCACAAAGGAGTCCAATCATTGGCCAGATGTGTACATGGTAGTTTGAAGCCTATGAGCACAGCCTCTCAGCTCTTTAACTTACTAGTTCACTGCTCTCATCCGCTAAACAGGGCATTTCTGCTCAGACAATTTCCTTTCCTCTTAGTCTAAACATTTTAAGGAATCCCACGCCTGTTTTCACGCCATGTTGAAACAGTTAAGTGGACTGAATACACACACACACACACACACACACACACACACACACACACACTGCTACTTATTCTAGCTGGATGGCCACTGCTTATGCCCCATTGAAACCTATAGTCTGATAGTCTAAAACCCAAAGCACCAAAACGCATTGGTGTAAATGCACATTTTGGAGAGTGTGTGTGAGTCGCAACCAAACATTTCTGGGAGGCAAAGTTATTCTTAAAGACACACAATCACACCCACACACACACATACACACACACACACACACACACACACACACACACACACACACACACACACACACACACACACACACACAGACAGTGAGTTGCACCAACATTTCTGGGAGGCAAAGTTATTCTTAAAGGCAGAAATAATCTCATTAAATTCAACTCAGCGGGGAGGAAGGCTAAGGAAGGAGTTTTTTTTGTGAGTTGTGAAATGTAATCTATCACCGCAGGAGGGAGGGAGGGAGAGAGACAGAGAGAGAGAGAGTGAGATGGAGAGAGAGAATAAGGAGAGGCAGAACTGATATTATTATAAAAGCTGGGAAAATCTAGACAAAATTCCAATTTCCCTTCACTCAGTCCCTTTAGCCTGACGTGTTGTTATATAATCCACTTTCCTGTTTAGTAAAGGGGGTTTAGCTAGTCTCGTTTTGCCCTACTCAGTGAGTAAACTTTTTAACCTCTTTGTAGATTTACACACACGCACACTCACACACACACACACATATATACGCACACACACACACGCACACATATACGCACACTCACTCACACACACACACACACACATATACGCACACTCACTCACTCACTCACGCACCCACTCACTCACTCACTCACTCACTCACTCACACACACACACACACACACACACACACACAACCAAACACACCACTCACACACACACACACACACACACACACACACACACACACACACACACACACACACACACACACACACAGTATTTTGTCTTTGACATACAACTCACCTCTAGAAGTGAGAGCTGTAATCAGGCCTGTGAAGCTGTTACTGAGATGACTATCAGATCGGAACAGCAGCGATAATAGCAGTTAGAGATAATTAAAACCACAATTCAAAAATGCAGGGAGAGAGTTTTCTACACTGTGGTACGGTGTGTGTGTGTGTGTGTGTGTGTGTGTGTGTGTGTGTGTGAGAGTGTGTGAGTGATTTGGTGTGTGTGTGTGTGTTTTTGTCTGTCTGTGTGTGTGATTGTGTGTGTGTGTGTGTGTGTGTGTGAGTGATTGGGTGTGTGTGATTGCGTGTGTGTGTTAGTGTCTGTCTGAGTGTGTGTGTGTGTGTGTGTGTGTGTGTGAGAGTGTGTGTGTGTGTGTCACTATTGCCTATGCCTATTGTTTGGCCTTTTGTATTTGTTTTTATTCAGCAGTGTACATCAGGGATAATCGGCTGCCTTTTTTTTTATACAAAGATCACACACACACACACGCACACGCACACACACACACACACGCACACACACACACACACACACACACACACACACACACACACACACACACACCATTCTCATTGTCTGCCATTATGTGAAGTCGGAAATGTTTTTGGAAAGTTGTAGATAATTAGTGTAAACAGAACACTTCACCAAACAGTTAGACACAACAAAGTTTCACTTGTGCTAGAGATCCTGGCTTGTGTGTGTGTGTATTTGCGTGTGTGTGTGTGTGTCTGTATCTGTGTGTG
>NC_137214.1:31108971-31111471 GCF_949987685.1 Ammodytes marinus | reverse complement strand
AGCTCAGTTGGTAGGGCGTCCCCCCCCCATGGGCCTCGGCCAGCAGCGGACCCGGGTTCAATGCCAGCCCGCGGTCGTTCTCTGCATGTCACTCCCCTCTCTGCCCCATTTCAACTCTGTCTCTACACTGTCAATAAAGCATAAAAATGCCAAAAAAAAAATCTAAAAAAAAATCTAAAAAAAAAGACATGTAACAGCAAACGAGACCATCAGTGCAAAGAATGCTATTTTTAAATAGTTTTTCTTAATGCCTTTGTCATGGGTATACGCTCACCCAGGATCAACAGCTGGCGTAGTAAAAACACTACCGCTTTTGTCCAAAGGGGGGCGCTGGAATTAACACAAACCAGAAGTTCCTCGGAACACCTTTAATGTGTTAGTATTCTTCAGCTAAACCTGCAGTGTGTAGAATTTTGGGTTTTATTTCCTAGCAGATTGTGTAGAAAGTAATTATAATATCCATAAGTACATTTAATTTAGTGCATAATAGCTGAATTTTTTTTTTTTTTATTATTATTTTTTTCCCTTAGAAAGGGTCTCATATATGTCCATATTTCTGCATATTTTGGACCAAGGCCTAGTGCCGCCATCTTGAAAGTGTCATAGTTGGAATGTCATCAGGTGCATTGTTTAACATTTAGAATTGTTCTTGTCCTTGAAGGCCACTGTAGCTTCTGTTATTATTCTAAAGGGGTGGGGTTACCCAGGGAGCGTTGCATTCTAGAACTTTGTAGAACTTACTTGATGATGTCATATTACACACTGCACCTTTAAGGCCTATATGGTATTTGGCATTGTGTTTCAACCTGTACAGCACTTTGGTCTATCAAGGTTGTTTTAACTGTGCTATAGAAATACATTTGGATTTGATTCAACTTGAAATGCTGCCTGACATTTTCTAAACCTCTACCTTTAATGATGTTCTGAATTCAGTGTGTGTGTGTGTGTGTGTGTGTGTGTGTGTGTGTGTGTGTGTGTGTGTGTGTGTGTGTGTGTGTGTGTGTGTGTGTGTGTGTGTGTGTGTGTGTGTGTGTGTGTGTGTGTGTGTGTGTGTGTGTGTGTGTAAGACTGTCCTTGTGTGTGTGATGTACAAAACTTTCCTCCACATGTTTTTTTTTGTCCAATATATTCTTAAGCTTTTACATCTTTTTGAACTTCAGCACCTTAGTGTGTGTGTGTGTGTGTGTGTGTGTCTCTGTCTGTGTGTGTGTGTGTGTGTGTGTGTGTGTGTGTGTGTGTGTGTGTGTGTGTGTGTGTGAATGTGTGTGTGTGTGTCGATTCCAACACATGTATGAATCTCCTCGTCTTCAAATTTCTAAAGCTCTTTATATATATTTAATAGAAAATCTTCCTTAGTGCCCGTTCCAATAAACTGAATAGTCTTATACATAGCTGACACTATTTTTCAGTCCATCCAACACACACACACACACACACACACACACACACACACACACACACACACACACACACACACACACACACACACACACACACACACACACACACACACACACACACACACACACTTCTTCATGTCAAGGCTCTGGTGGTTAAAGGTAGAATAATAACTTGGCTGCTTGTGACACTAATCGTATTCCTCATCAATGCTGCATTCATGCTAACTGGATTTTTCTTTGCCATTTATATTTGACAGTCAAATTGTGATTTTCTGACGCACACACACGCACACACACACACACACACTCACACACACACACACACACACACACACACACACACACACACACACACACACACACACACACACACACACACACAGAGCTAGCTGCCTACAGTCACTCTCGTACATGAGAAAATGAGAAAAGATATTCACTTCTTCACACAAGAAAAATCTTTTCACTCATTTCAGCGTCAATCTTCCCAAATACGATTGTAGTAGTCTAGCCTCTATATTTACAGGTTCCAGGGGTCATGAGCATTTCGGCTAGTGTGGGGTTAGGAGACATCCACAGATGGCCATGTTGTGACTTGTTGTGATGATGAATGATCTGTCTATTTGTAGAGATACATCAGTCATACCGGTGTTGGTAAACTACCATAGTAGCCACAGCTACAGACTAACAGAAGCGTGGCTGCCATTCAGCGCCTACGGCCCCTCCGACCACCACCTCAAACATACAGCAGTCATACACATTCACACGAGGCAAGGTGGGGGAAGTGTCTCGCCCAAGGACACAACAACCATGACACAAGTGGCCGGGCGGGGTTCGAACCGCCAACCCTTGGATCATAGGCCGACCCGCCCTACCACCTGAGCCACAGTCGCCCCGAGAAAAAACGAGTGAGTCGGGTGACTTTTATACCCCAGCTGAGTATGAAAACTAATGCCAGCACATCTCCATATGTTATCCCTCTAACCTCTGTCTGTACATACTGCACTGTGACATAACTATGGTGATTAATCCGTATAGACCAGACACCTCTAACCCTGTGATTACTGAGAGCACATTAACAGCTGGATGTGGAAAATCTGCTC
>NC_137214.1:31098971-31101471 GCF_949987685.1 Ammodytes marinus | reverse complement strand
TCACACACACATTCATACACCGATAGCAGCTGGCTAACTATCGACATTCACACGAGGCAAGGTGGGTTAAGTGTCTTGCCCAAGGACACAACAACTATGACACAGGTGGCAGGGCGGGGATCGAACCTCCAACCCTTTGATCATCGGCCGACCCGCTCTACCAACTGAGCCACAGTCGCCCCAAATTATTGAGGTTCACAAGTTCAAAATGATTGAATCACATATAGACATTTCGTCCAATATTTCCAAAATTAAGAAATCTACTTTTGTGTTAAAGGTGCTACGAGGAACTTTTTAAATATTTCTGAAACAGCCTCATTTTTCCTCTGATGATCATAAATGACATGTAACAGCAAACGAGGCCATCAGTGCAAAGAATGCTATTTTCATATAGTTTTTCTTAATGCCTTTGTCATGAGGTATAGGCTCACCCAGGGACAACAGCTAGCGTAGTAAAAACACTACCGCTTTTGTCCAAAGGGGGGCGCTAGAATGAACACAAACTAAAAGTTCCTCGGAGCAGCTTTAAGGCAATTATAATAAAAAAATTCTAATCAACTAATCAACATATATATTTGTACATAACATATTCCTTAAAGATCTCCTATAATATTACTTTTCTGGTCTTAATTTCTTGTTAAAAACTGCTATAGAGCAACCTGACACGAATCACATCACAAAAAACCATGTAGATTTTCGGGACACTCTTCCTCTCACCCTAGCGAGCACAGCCGTCTGCTCCACACACTGCCTTGAGCTTCTCTGCCCCTCCCCCCCCTCCGGCAAACCCCACTCCGTTGTGATTGGTTACCTTCCTTCCGGAACATTTCCAGCAGCGCGCGGGGAGATTTCTGAGAGAGGAAGGTGGGGGCATGGCGGCCGGAGCTTGCCTGAGCAGCATTACCGTACATGGAAACATCCGGGTACGTGACGAAACGATACCCGGAAATTTGAACAAGTGAATTCTCGACTGGCTGCCATAGTGTTTAGTGCTCTGCATAGCCACCCCAGACGGTCAGCAGGGAATACGTCTAAATGCATGTACGTAATTATTTGATACTCTAGTATGGTTAAACATGTCTATAAATCATTATAACAACGTTTATAGGTCATAAAAGTCAAAAAGTATAATAGGTCCTCTTTAACAGGGCACGTGTACATCATGGCATTTAGAATGGGCTAGAACTTTTCATAATCCAAATCACAGCTTTCCAGTACAAGCAAAGGTAAATGTCAGTCGCCATTTAACGATTCTAACATCTAATTGTTGATATGGGGATTGTTTTCTCCACTCGTGTGTGTGTGTGTGTGTGTGTGTGTGTGTGTGTGCGAGTGTTTGTCTAGTTTAAATACAAGCTTCTTCAGTACATCTTACTGTGTGTGTGTGTGTGTGTGTGTGTGTGTGTGTGTGTGTGTGTGTCATCTTATGAGATCTACAACATCTTATTGTTTTTATTGGGATTTTTTTCTCCACTCGACCAAACTAAACACAATCTATTGCTTTATAATTAGGTGATCTTTACTACCTGCTTTAGTGAATTAAACTGAGTGAATGTCAATACACCTCAGACCAAACAATTAACAGCCTCAAAATCAGGAGTTAACATCATTTTTTTTGTGATTTTGAATTTGTTTGGCATGCATTTATAAAATTACAGTACTATGCAGTTATCGACATACACATACAGATCACATTACTATGTATAAAAGACACACACACGCACGCTCGCTCCCTCATTCACTCACTCACTCACTCACTCACTCACTCACTCACTCACTCACTCACTCACTCACTCACTCACTCACTCACTCACTCACTCACTCATACACACACACTCACACTCACATACACACCGTTTTGTGATTTCCCAAATAAAGCATACTCTTTTGCCCTGCCTACCTTATCGTGAGTAAGTAAAGGAGAGAGTAAAAGAGTGTTGAGTTAATGCAACCCGATCTCACGCCGAGGCGTCACTTCCAGACGCATGGACCGGCGGCTCTATTTCACGCCTTGCCTGACCAGGGCGTCTCTATTACACGCGCACCTCCGTAGTCAAGATGGCGGCCGCGGTCGCGGACCTCCCGTAGTCAAAATGGCGGCCGCGGTTTTCCGTCAATGTTTTATCTATATTATAACCTCTCCCTGTCCCCTTGCCCTAACCCTAACCACCGAGGGGGCTGCAGCTAGATAGTATTGAAATGCTGGGAGAACATGTCGTGCTATTCCTGGGAGAACATGTCGGCCCCTGTTGGTGCTATTCCTCCGTTCATTTAGACTATTTCTCCGTTCATTTGGACGGCGGGAGGTGCGCGTGTAATAGAGCCGCCCTGGTCAGGCAAGGCGTGAAATAGAGCCGCCGGTCCATGCGTCTGGATGCGTCTGGAAGTGACGCCTCGGCGTGATACCAGGTTGGTTAATGTGTGTGTGTATGTGTTTGTAAGTGTGTGTGTGTGAGAGAAAGAGAGATAGATAAAGAGAGAGAGGTAGAGAGAGAGAACG
>NC_137214.1:31088971-31093971 GCF_949987685.1 Ammodytes marinus | reverse complement strand
ATAAAAATGATTCATCTTCTGTCTAATTTTCAGTGAAAGTCAATCACTTTCGATTAACTCCTTATGTTTAACTTTGCTTTAAAGCTATAGTGCGCAGCTTCTGACACCCCCATGAGGAATTCTGAGTTACTACAACAACACTGTCGGTGCATCTTAATGAGATAAGCCTTCTGTGATCTTGTATGGATTTTTTTAGCAGTACAATCAACAATTTAAAACATTTCTTGGGCTCTTCTTGGGATTTTTCTGAGCTCCTGCACCAGTGTGTGGGTGGGAGGGGGTGGGGGTGGGGGGGAGTGGTGGGGGCACCAGTTTGTAAACGCTGCCATACTGAGAAATACAGGGAGAGTTTTGTGGAGCTGATAGGCTTAATCAACTTTGTGTCAACTCGTTTTGGCAATGGCTTTAATGTAACACATTCATATATTATGAAAAAATTACGCACTGTAGCTAGATAGATAGATAGATAGATAGATAGATAGATAGATAGATAGATAGATAGACAGACAGACAGACAGACAGACAGACAGACAGACAGACAGACAGACAGACAGACAGACAGACAGACAGACAGACAGACAGACACACAGACAGACAGACACACAGACAGACAGGCAGGCAGACTGTTTGTGCTGTATATACTGGGGCCCTTCTTTAGTATGCACCGCAGCACTGTAGCAGTGAAACACTTTATCAGCCTTCCTAGCACCATCATCAACTTCCCACACACTATCCCAGGCACCAGCAGAATGAGATCTCCATCGGCTGTGTGTGTTTGTGTGTTTGTGTGTGTGTGTGTGTGTGTGTGTGTGCATGTCTGTATGTGTGTGTGAGTGTGTGAGTCTGTTTGTCTGTCTGTGTGTGTGTGTGTGTGTGTGTGTGTGTGTGTGTGTGTGTGTGTGTGTGTGTGTGTGTGTGTGTGTGTGTGTGTGTGTGAGTGTGTGAGTCTGTTTGTCTGTCTGTGTGTGTGTCTGGGTCTGTGTGTGTGTGTGTGTGTGTGTGTGTGTATGCGTGTCTGTATGTGTGTGTGTGTGTGAGTCTGTTTGTCTGTCTGTGTGTGTGTCTGGGTCTGTGTGTGTGTGTGTGTGTGTCAGTGTATGTGCGTGAGTGTGTTTCTATGTGTGCGTGAGTGTGTTTCTGTGTGTGTGTGTGTGTGTGTGTGTGTGTGTGTGTGTGTGTGTGTATGTGTGTGTGTGTGTGTGTGTGTCTGTCTCTGTTTGTCTGTGTGTGTGTGTCTGTGTGTGTGTGTGTGTGTCTGTGTATCTATATGTATGTCTGTGTTTCTGCGTGTGTGTGTGTGTGTGTGTGTGTGTCTGTCTGTCTGTCTGCGTGTGTGTGTGTGTGTCTCTCTCTGTATGTCTGTGTGTGTGTGTGTGTGTGTGTCTCTCTCTGTATGTCTGTGTGTGTGTGTGTGTGTGTGTGTGTGTGTGTGTCTCTCTCTGTATGTCTGTGTGTGTGTGTGTGTGTGTGTCTGTGTGTGTGTCTCTCTCTCTGTATGTCTGTGTGTGTGTGTGTGTGTCTCTCTGTATGTCTGTGTGTGTGTGTGTGTGTGCACGTATGTATGTCTGAGTGTGTGTGTGTGTGTGTGTTTGTCTCTCTCTGTATGTCTGTGTGTGTGTCTGAGTGTGTGTGTGTGTGTGTGTGTGTGTGTGTGCAGTTTCTTGTGTGATACGAGGCTATAAAGGATGCCTTCAGGGCTCGCCTAGGAGTGTTTGCCGTGATCATTGTCTCTCTTTACTGCTCTGAGAAAATGCTTTATGTGGATTTAAATTTGTGAATTGCAGAGTAAGTGTCTGTCTAGTGTCTAGTGGCCATTTTCTAAAATTCCATCAAATCAGATGACTTCTTCATGTGTTCTAGCTTGATAACATCGCTCCGAAGTGCAAAATAAACCTTTCAACCAAAATGGAAATGTTGTTAAAAGATGAACCGATATAATAGAGAAAAGAACGGTCTCTGTAGACTATGTTGCAATATAATAAATGATTATTATGCCAAGGCAAGAAAACACAAGCAGTAAATGCGTGTTTAAGTCTGGTATGGATAAAATGGAGCCAGTATCAATGAGCAAAAAATCAATAGTTAAAGCTGGGGTGGAGGATTTGGGGAGAAAATAGCAGTTGGGATAGAGATTTCAATCCAAATACCTCAACCGCTCCACTTGTTCTCTTTGGTCCCTCCCCTATGGTCCCTCCCTGACACGCTCTACACCAACACAGTCGTGCCAAAGTGAATGGACAGTCCCAACAGCCAATAAGAACAGAGAATCGGAGCCTCGCTCTGATTGGTCAAAGTGTACAGCTCATGTTAACTTTTACCAATCAGAAATCATATACCCCAGCTTTAACTATAGGCAAGATTTGACCAATCAGATTCAACCATGTTAATTCGGTAACGCGGAAATTACAATGTTCTTGTACAACAGAATATTTGTTCTTCGTTGTTGTTGTTGTTGTTGGATTGTGTTGTGTTCAATGCCACTAGAAAAAATCCGACCATCCTTCACCACCAGCTGCACTAAACGAAATTCACATTCAGATACTCATCCATCGTAGAATCAAACTTGGAAGATAAATGATAAATCCCACACTAAACAAATTGGTCTTTTTCATTAGGGGAGAGACGTTGTGTTCTCCTCTGTCCTTTGACTTTGACACACACACACACACACACACACACACACACACACACACACACACACACACACACACACACACACACACACACACACACACACACACACACACACACACACACACACACAGCAGAAATAACTTGAGAAATGGCTTGTTGTCAATGACAGTGTTCTGACTAAAAGCCCCGACACTGCTGGCAGCGTAGCAGGCCTATTAGCTCGCGGCTAGCAGCAGTCATTAGTTTACATAAGGAATGGATGAAAAATGATGTAGCGCTGTTTTCAGGGCAATGAAGGACAGTGTTTGTTATGCCTCCACGCTGGCAATGTAAATCTATTGATCTATCCATCTGTCAGTCTGTCTGTCCATCTATCCGTCTATCCGTCTATCCATCTATCTGTCTATCCGTCTGTCTATCCGTCTGTCTGTCTATCTATCTATCTATCTATCTATCTATCTATCTATCTATCTATCTATCTATCTATCTATCTATCTATCTATCTATCTATCTATCTATCTATCTATCTATCTATCTATCTATCTATCTATCTATCTATCTCTCTCTCTCTCTCTCTCTCTCTCTCTCTCTCTTTATCTGTCTGTCTGTCTGTCTGTCCGTCCGTCCGTCCGTCCGTCCGTCCGTCCTAAAAATGGTCATGTTTTAAAATACTGTTTTTTTTCAGAGGTGGTTGATTCCAGTCTGATGGGCTATAACTGTTACTGTAGAACATATTTACATTTTAATTCTGCATATCTCGCTTCACCTTCTACTTTCCATCTCAACTCCTCTGCAGTAAAAACCTGCAATCTCCCTAATACTCACTAATAAAAACTCTGGAGAGAGTGTTTGAGTGTGTGTGTGTGTGTGTGTGTGTGTGTGTGTGTGTGTGTGTGTGTGTGTGTGTGTGTGTGTGTGTGTTTTCTGTTTCTAAACTATACACAACCCTATAGCTGCACTATGGCACTTTTATATGAGAACGAGCAGTTTTAAAGTGTGAGAGATTGTGCCATCAACATGCATGCAGGCAAAAAAAGATGGCGATAGGGATGGAAATACACATAGGGGAAGGGGATTGTTGAGAGAAAGGTGTGTGTGTGTGTGTGTGTGTGTGTGTGTGTGTGTGTGTGTGCTGAGCTCAGCTATGGGTCCTTTACAAAGAAAGTAGAATAGAGAAAAGGTCAGGGAGAAAGGGTGGGAGAGACAGGAACAAAGTAATGACTCGTTTACACTGGGAAGAACGGATCGGTTTGGCACGGTACAGTTTGGTAAGGGTTCGCTTAGCCTAGATCTTCAAAACGGAAATGACTATTCTTTCCACCAATCAACAGACTGCAATGTGTAGCTCCACCCCTTTTGGGACCCTTTGGAACAGCTTGATACCCCAAGGGGCGACTGTGTCTCAGGTGGTAGAGCGGGTCGGCCGATGATCAAAGGGTTGGAGGTTCGATCCCCGTCCTGCCACCTGTGTCATAGTTGTTGTGTTCTTGGGCGAGACACTTCACCCACCTTGCCTCGTGTGAATGTCGATAGTTAGCCTGCTATCGGTGTATGAATGTGTGTGTGAATGGTAACGTGGGAAAGGAAAACAGGTCTCCCTTGCAAAAGAGTCTTCGGTCTCAATGGGATTTACCTGTAGAAATAAATAGGTACGGCACTGTTCGTTTATTTTGGTGCCAACTTTTTTTGTTTAAGTGAAAACGCGAATAATTGAGAACCGAACTGCGCTGTACTGTGGCACTCAATGGAACCAGGCTCAGCTGGAGACAGGAGAGGTCAACCACTTGCAGACGGCAGAGAAATGAACAAGTGAAGAAGAAAAGAGAGAGAAGGAGAGATAGAGAGAGATAGAGGGAGAGAGAGAGAAGAAAGGAGAGATAGAGAGAGGGAGAGGAAGGCAAATAGAGAGAGAGAGAGAGAGCGACAGAGAGAGAGAGAGCATGAGGGGGAGAGAGAGAGGGAGAGAGAGAGAGAGAGAGCATGAGGGAGAGAGAGAGCGACAGGGAGAGAGAGAGAGCATGAGAGGGAGAGAGATAGGGAGAGAGAAGAAAGGAGAGAGAGAGAAAAAGGGAGAGAGAGAGAGAGAGAGAAAGGGAGAGAGAGAGGGAAAGAGAGAGGGAGAGAAAGAGAAGAAAGGAAAGTGTAGGAGGAAGGTCAGTGATGAAGTGCTAGACAGACTGCCAGACTCCCCGCGGCTCTAAGGCACTGACTCACTCTCTGATGGACTGTGTGTGTGTGTGTGTGTGTGTGTGTGTGTGTGTGTGTGTGTGTGTGTGTGTGTGTGTGTGAGAGAGAGTGTGAGGGAGAGTGTGAGGGTGTGTGTGTGTGTGTGTGTGTGTGTGTGTGTGTGTGTGAGAGAGAGTGTG
>NC_137214.1:31058971-31071471 GCF_949987685.1 Ammodytes marinus | reverse complement strand
CAGACTTTGTAGAAAGTAATTATAATATCCATCAGTACATTTAATTTAGTGCATAATAGCTGAAATTTTTTTTTTAGAATGATTATTTTTTCCTTAGAAAGGGTCTCATATATGTCCATATTTCTGCATATCTTGGACCAAGGCCTAGTGCCGCCATCTTGAAAGTGTCATAGTTGGAATGTCATCAGGTGCATTGTTTAAAATTTAGAATTGTTCTTGTCCTTGAAGGCCACTGCAGCTTCTGTTATTATTCGAAAGGGGTGGGGTTACCCAGGGAGCGTTGCATTCTAGAACTTTGTAGAACTTTCTTGATGATGTCATATTACACACTGCACCTTTAATTAAAGAGCCTAAGTGGCTTCTTCTTTGTTGGAAAGTCAAAACATAATTCAAAAATATATCTCACAGTGTAAAATAATATCAAAAGCCAGGACAGAAGAGCGAGACCGTTTAAAACTGTTGCTCTCTTCATTGTTAACTTACCATTTCCTCGAAAAAGGAGTTGGACATTTTCACGGAAATGTATTTGAACGAAAAATGTCTCTCTCTCTCACGCACGCTCACGCACGCACACACACACACACACACACACACACACACACACACACACACACACACACACACACACACACACACACACAGACAGACAGACAGACAGACAGACAGACAGACAGACAGACAGACAGACAGACAGACAGACAGATAGATAGATAGATAGATAGATAGATAGATAGATAGACAGACAGACAGACAGACAGACAGACAGACAGACAGACAGACACTGTGTTCATCCCAATGCTGCATATTTAAATACTAAGTGACTCATTCAGACTGACATTTCTTACAGAGGGATTTTGGCACTAACAGCTAATGGCAGACACCAACTGCAGAGAGATGACCCACAAACACACACACACACACACACACATGCACAGTCACACACGCACACACACACCGCACACAGAAAGAGACAGACAGACACACACACACACACACACACACACACACACACACACACACACACCGCACACACAAAGAGACAGACAGACAGACAGACACACACACACACCGCACACACAAAGAGACAGACACACACACACACACACACACACACACACACACACACACACACACACTCATCACCCCCCTACGAGTGAATCACATCAGAGCTTCTGTCCTGACAGCAGTGGGGCTGTACCTCCAGATGGGAGTGTCAGCTGCCCCTGGTCCAAACAGTGAAAGAGCACCAGCCTCATTTTGACCTTCTCATTTTTACATAATGGTTGCGTTCCGAATCGCATACTTTCTACTATATAGTGTGTAGAAAAAAGATTTAGGATGTCCCGATTCTTGTGGCCAGATTTAGGATGGTTAGAAGTACCCGGATGTCCTACTTCATGCGGCCAAGATTGTTAGTGTTGAAAAGTGCATCCTATTTGGGGCGATTCTGACCCACAATCCGGTGCGCACGTGAAGTGACGTAACATCGACGAAGCCTCCATATGAAAACAAACGGGGATGCGACGGATATAAAAGCAAGAGGCAAGATCAAGGCGCAATGTTATGATGAAATAAGAGAGAAAAGTATGTCCCAATAGTATGCCTACTGCTTCCTAACTAGATTATTTTTATCGTCGGATGTAGTATGTAGAATAGAAAAAAGAAAGAGTATGCGATTCGGAACGCAACCAATATATATTTTTTAATTAATGAGTCCTATCGGCAGAGGTGGGTCGTAACGCGCTACATTTACTCCGTTACAAATACTTGAGTAACTTTTTGAATAAATTGTAATTTTAGGAGTAGTTTTATTGCAACATACTTTTACTTTTACTTGAGTAAATATTTTAAGAAAGAACGGTACTTTTACGCCGTTCCATTTGGCTACGTGACGGTCGTTACCTTATTTTTTTATATATTTTATTTATTACATGCGAGAGTTTCTCTCATGATTTCTCTCCCCGGGGACGTCTTCAGCCAACATCTCTATCACGTGACTATTTCAACCAATAAAAACCACATTACAAAAGCTTGCCAATCAAATGCAGCCACTTCAGTCACATGACAAGTGTTGTCATGTTGTCATAGGGCTCAACCATGGGCTCAACAATGTCCGCGGACTTTTTTAAAGGCTGCGGTTCCGCACCGATGTTGTGGCCGTGCCATGTAGGTTAAACGCATATTTTACCGACTATCTGGGTGAGTCGAGAAAATGGAAGAAACCGCTGATTCCGAGGAGCAATAGCCACACCCCTGGCCTCAAATACACACTCACACAATCACAGTGACACAGACTCCCACACACTCGCAATTACAGAGAAACTGTTCTTCTTTGACACATGTCCTGTTCTCCCTGTAGCCTACTCACTTCGCATGCCCCAGTCTGGCTGTGAGAGTCTGAGAGTGGTCTCTTTGTTCAGCCACTCTGTAGTTTCATACGTTAAGTGAGTGTGCCAGCAGGTTTTGATGTGTAACGAAGTTTAATTTTGTGTTTTATATTTTTGGGGCTAAACACAACCTAGATAATTTTCTCAGGGCCAGTGACATATTGTAGGAATTTGTTTTAAAATGTGTATGTGCAAAACAATTGCAACAGTGTTATAAGGGTTTTAATTAATATAATTTTGGACAAGCCTAATTTATTATCATTTTATTTGAAGGCTGATGTAGGCCTATTTAATTTGGCAGATAATTAATTTATTATTGTTTGAGTTCAAGGGTTATTCATTTGATTTTTAAATACCTTATTTATTGTTTTATTTAAAATTATGTTATTTAACATATCTCTATTTGAACATTGCTGTTTTATATTATGTTCGTGTCTATTCTGTACCGTAAACTTGTGTTGCTCTGTATATTTCAAAAATAAATCCGGAGTAATGCAGTAGGCCTACTTGTACTCTTGAGTACTTGAGTAGTCTTTTCACTGCATACTTTTTTACTCTTACTCGAGTAATAATTTTTATGAGTACTTTTACTTCTACTTGAGTAATTATAATCTTAAAGTAACTTACTTTTACTTGAGTACATTTTTTGGCTACTCTGCCCACCTCTGCCTATCGGTCACATTATACGTCTGTGTGTGTTTTTTTATAAACTTTTAACCAATGGAAAGTGAACAGCGCAATGACAGCAGCTTCCTTTTGACCTAGAGCGCTTACTCAAAAAGCCAACATTCACACATGCCCTGCGTCCCAATAACCCCATACTTCTCTGCTGTTTAGTATGGTAGAAAAAAGATTTAGGATGTCCCAATTCTTGTGGTCAAATGCAGTATATGCTTAAAAATACCCGGATGCTGTTGAACTCAGCATGCTAAAAATTCCTCGTAGATACTTTCAAGACATATAGATCATGCCATCTTAATCTTTTCATTTATCGTTCTGGCAATATAAGGGTTTATATCTATCTATCTATCTATCTATCTATCTATCTATCTATCTATCTATCCATCTATCCATCTATCCATCTATCCATCTATCCATCTATCTATCTATCTATCTATCTATCTATCTATCTATCTATCTTCACCTGTTGTTGTGTATTTGATGTTTTTGCATTGAATATTGTTTATGTATTGTTGTTTTTCCTTTGAATTTGTTTTGAACTCGACGTCATTGAAAATGAGGGTCACCCCTCAATTGGTCTCTCGAGGATAAATAAAAGTTAAATGAAAAATGAAATGAAAAATCTATCTATCTATCTATCTATCTATCTATCTATCTATCTATCTATCTATCTATCTATCTATCTATCTATCTATCTATCTATCTATCTATCTTGTCATGTATAGAGATGGGGGCAGAGCCAACAGTAAGCTGTGATCAACAGGCAGGAAATGTTCTCTTCCTTCTAATCTGATTCATCTCCCCAAGCGAGAGGCTAATCCCTTTATGTGTGTGTGTGTGTGTGTGTGTGTGTGTGTGTGTGTGTGTGTGTGTGTGTGTGTGTGTGTTTGTGTGTGTGTGTGTGTGTGTACTGGTGTGTGAGGCCGACATGTGTGCCTTCATGTGAGCTACTTTGTATCAGTGCATTTGTAGATTGTACGCACAAATGCACACACACATATCACAGAGAGAGAGAGAGAGAGACACACACACACACACACACACACACACACACACACACACACACACACACACACACACACACACACACACACACACACACACAATCATCTTCTGATCTGATAAAAGCAACAGGAAAATGTATGGAAAATACAGACTGCTTCCTAGCATTTATATTCAGCTCACATGGTTTCACCACACACACACATACACACACACACAGACACACACACACACACACACACACACACACACACACACACACACACACACACATACACACACACACACACACACTGTAGCAAATTCAATTGCGGTCGTGTTAATTATCCCAAGCCTAGAATGCTCACTTCCAGAACGACATTCTGAGCGGATGTTTTGTAAATGTTTAATCTTCTAGTCTTTCAGATAAAATAATAGGCACGATTTTTTCAAAACTGTCTCACCAAGCACTAGTCAGGTAGAGCTGTGTGTGTGTGTGTGTGTGTGTGTGTGTGTGTGTGTGTGTGTGAGTGAGAAAACGTAGAAGCACAGCAATTAGAATGGATCTTAAAGGGAAAATTTGCCCATTTTCATGTGAATGGTATATCAGGGCCGAGTATATTAGTAGTCTATTGAAAAAAGCCCCCCAAAAATTGATCCGAATTGGCAGAGAGCACAATGATTTCGGATTTAAACTGATGACGCGGGGCTGACGTAGCCGTTTTTACAGTTCCTACAGGCCCCAGGATGCATTGCGCGGGGGGGGTACGCTCTGCAGCCTGCCCAGATTCCGAGCTGCTCGCGTTACCATGGTGACATAAACACAGCACGGACCTGACCCGTGTAAGCAGTACAGTAATAGCGCGCTTCGTATTATTTCACTGTTGGACTACTACCACAAAGAAAACATGCCGTCCTATAATGTGCCTAGATGCGCCAACTTTAGGAAACAGAAAAGAAGCAGGAGTAAGCGTAAGCTGAAGATACTAGGCCCTACCTGTTGCCTATTCACCGGCGTGATGCATAGCCCCAGCCCCGGGAAAAAGAATCCGAATAAAGGTAAGCTAACGTGAGCTAAATTGCATAGTAGCCTACTGTAGTTAGTATCAGTGTTTCCCCTACATTAATAACTGTGCTGCCCACACCGCTGTTGAATATTGTGTCCCGGTGTAAGGCTGATAGATGGGGCAAGGAGGAATTAGTCTACCGGTTGTAGCTGTAGCCAAGTTACCTTAGCCGCTAAGCTAAAGTTAGAAGTGAACTTGTGAGGGGGGCAGTAGGCCCCTCTGTGTATCCTTGAGGAAGATTTAGTTGCATTTGCAAGACTGTTTGTGTGTGACTGTGTGTTTGTTTTCCATGTGCATGGTTATTAGCGATGTCGTTAAAATGATCAGCTTTCCAAAACCATAAACAATTGCTATGCTGATGGTGATGGCTGGGTGATTAGCACTGATGTCCCTAGTCTTGTGTCGTCTTGGCTCTTCCTAATGCAAATGCATAGCCACACCCTGGCATACAGTATGCTTGGCTGCTAATATAAACATGATGTCTTCTTAGACAAAAGACTACTATTGTGTTAGTGCACTAACTGACTGACCTATCTATGGTTACATAGTGGTTTGTCTGTTTTATATATTTATTGCAACAGCAACATTATCTTTACAGTATAACACATTGATTTTTCTTTTGTCATCTCTTCAGTGCTGGCCTTGTGATACAATCATAATTTGTCATTTCAGGTGAGGTCCAAAGGAAGATGGTGTATTGTCCGAGGACCACGCACTCTGTTGTGAAGACTGTTTACATCCCGCACACACGCACCACTTCAGAGCATCCCTCGTAGAACTCGTCATCACATGAAGAAGGGACTGCTGCCTGCAAAGTGCTGACATCATCACTACAGCTCCCTCAGCCTGCCCTCCCTCACAACATGTCCAAAACCAACTACAGAAGAAGCTGCTGCTAAACATCACTCAATATTTCAACAGTAACTTGACGAAGGAAGCATTATGCTCCAATTGTTTTTCCCAACACACTGGAAACTCAAAGCTTTTGAAAATGTTATTTTTCTTTTTTACGTTTGTATATGTACATACTTTACAGTTGTGTGTAGAATAATGCACACTGTTTTACTTGCTTGTTATATTAAACTCTATCTATGCCTTATAAAGTGTTTGATTCTCTGAAACTATTTCACTTTTAGTTGATAAGTCAAACCTATGTATTAAAATGGTTACCTATGCAATGACAAAAAACAATCATGTTTATACAAAATTATTTTTATTTGTAAATACAGTCAAGGAGAATTGACACATTTTCACATGATTAAATCTCAATCAGTGTCCATAGTTAGCAGCAGTATTTACAGGTCAAAATATTTGATCATAGCTCATCCGTAGCTTCTACGTAGCGTCTTCTTCAGCCTGTCGCCTGTAGTGACCATTTGGAGATGGATATTTGGCTCTGATGCGCTGTATGACACAATCAGGTAAGACGATGCGGTCCCCTTGCCAAGTATCTCCCCTTTGGAGCACCCACTCAATCAAGAACCGACGTGTGACAAGTCGATTATGTCTAAAGAAATTAAAACACAAAACAAGTGGTTACTCTCCACAAAGCTATAATGTAACAATAGCAGCCAATGTAAGAACAAAAGACTGGTCATTTTATTTGACCTGTTGTAAAGGGTTCTTCTGAAAAGTGCTATAGACATGCTAAGTGCAACATCAGTGCAATGGCTCAGACAACACAATGTGACAAAGATAACGTTACAACATGCTAGAAAAAAATAATGTTACTCACTCAATGATCATCTGCCCTCCCGGTCTTGCTGGTATTTGTTGTCTTTTCCAAATTATTTTTGGGATATTGAAAATGTCTCTCGGTTTCTAATGGTGGTCCAGTTGTATTGTCTTACAAGGCTAACCCTAACCAAGGCTGAAACAGCTGCAGCCTCGGCCTCTCTGCATACTGTATTTCCTCGCTGAATTTCTTCAGCAGTGTAGGCTTCTCTGGCCCAACTAAATACCCTGCTGGTTCATTCCAGTCAGCCAACACACTTTTTAAAGTATCCTCATCCATATCGTCTGTGCCCGTGTGAAAAGATGCAATTTTCAATGCAGGAAATGATACAAGTAAACTGTCACGGACCATGGGCATGGACAGACGGTTTGTTTTGGTTCGCACGTGCTTTTAGAGCCCGCCCCCTGGATTCACAGAGAGGGGGGTTGGTGAGCTCGGCTCCAAGAGTCTGTAGTCTGCACGAGCTCTTCCTTGACACGGAAACGTCACAGAAACGTCACCGGTGAATGGATTTTTGAAGCTCGGCCCCCGCGAAACGGACGATGTTGAAAAAATACACAGGGAAATATAATGCAACCCAAAGGATATTATGGTAGATGAGTTAAGGTTGAAAATCGGCGAATTTTCCCTTTAAGGGTCCGGGGAAAAATTCTGCTAAAGGTTTTGACAAGCGTTCCAATTTGCTATTTCAGTTTCTTCATACAGGCATAAGGTACATTTCTAGGGTTGTGGAGCTCAGATAATGGGACGTTTGGGAGCGATTTTGTAGTTCAAAATGAACACCCTTACTTTCTTTTATTGCATGATATTTTGCAAAATTGCATTGGTGTCCAGCCCCTCATTCCATCCCTGCTTTTATATATTTATTCTTGGATAGGTGCTATTGTTATGTGCCTTTCAACGCAATTCCTAAAGCTATAGTGCGTAACTTCTGTTGACCGCATGAGGAATTCTGAGGAATTATAACAACACTGTTGGTGCATCGCCATCTACATGAGGTAAAGCCTTCAGTGATGGCACATGGATTTTATACCTTCTGCTGTACGTCCAGGTTTTTTTTCTTAGCAGTAGAATCAACAACTGAAACATTTCTTGGGCTCTTCTTGGGGATTTTTCTGAGCTCCTGCACCAGTGTCAGGGAGTGGAGGGGGTGGGGGGTGGGGGGGGGGCACCAGTTTGTAAACGCTGCCATACTGAGAAATACAGAGAGAGTTTTGTAGAGCTGATAGACTTAATCAACTTTGTGTCAACTTGTTTGGCGATGGCTTGAATGTACCCGTCATCCATTAATAGGAAAATGTTACGCAGTATAGCTTTAATGCTGTATTTGCTACTTGTGTAGTATTCATCACCACACATATACTCACACAATGACCGAAGACAGCCTCCTAACGGCCAATAGAAAACTTTCTAACTCTCACAGACACACGCAAACACACACACACACACACACACACACACACACACACACACACACACACACACACACACACACACACACTATGTCTCTCAAACTCTCTGTCACACACACACACACACACACACACACACACACACACACACACACACACACACACACACACAGGACTGCCTAGTACTATTTGAATTGACCCCATCACTGTAGCCATCGCCCAAAAGGCAAACACAATAGACAACGCTGCCAATGACCATCTATTACAAGGACAGCGTGTGTGTGTGTGTGTGTGTGTGTGTGTGTGTGTGTGTGTGTGTGTGTGTGTGTGTGTGTGTGTGTCTATGTGTGTTATGTGTTTTTTATTATATATATTTCCTTTTTTCTTTCTTTCTGTATGTTAAACATATTTTTTGTTTACCAGGACCCCCTCAAAAACAAAATGGTTTCATCTCAAGCGGTTATCCTAATAAAATAATGTGAATATTTGACTCTCCTTCAGATGACTTTTAAAGGTTCCTTAAGGGGTGAAAGCTTTGGTTTAGAAAGAGCTTTTAGCTGCCAGCACCCCCCAGGACAAATGCTATAGTCGCAGCACTGCCAATAACACTGCTGCATGCCTTTTACAGTGCGTGCTACTGCTCTTTTCTATGTATCTGTAGGTTATGTCATGTAACTTTAGTTCAACAGGGGACATTTTAAAACAACATGGTTGAGCCAAAGTGCTGCACAGCCAAGAAGCAAAAAAATAGTCACAATAACAATAACACACAATATTATATAAAAATAATAATTAAAAACAGTATAGTATACACAAACAATTATAAAATTATAAAATATAAAATAATAAAAAATAAAAACTTGTCTGCTTTATTAAGGGTGCAGTGTGTAATATGACATCATCAAGAAAGTTCTACAAAGTTCTAGAATGCAACGCTCCCTGGGTAACCCCAACCCTTTAGAATAATAACAGAAGCTACAGTGGCCTTCAAGGACAAGAACAATTCTACATTTTAAACAATGCATCTGATGACATTCCAACTATGACACTTTCAAGATGGCGGCACCAGGCCTTGGTCCAAAATATGCAGAAATATGGACATATATGAGACCCTTTCTAAGGGAAAAAATTATAATTAAAAAAAAAATGTTCAGCTATTATGCACTAAATTAAATGTACTTATGGATAGTATAATTACTTTCTACAAAATCTGCTAGGAAATAAAACCCACAATTCTACACACTGCAGGTTTAAGAGATACCCCTATCCTACTTGTGCTCCAAAGTTTATATATATGATATATAATATCGTGTAATATAATATAATTTAAGTGTGTGCATATAAATCCATCCACTGTAAATATCTGTCGTAATCTCTATTGTCCTCGACACATGACTTTGCCCACACATAATACTGAGCTGGTTAACTGGCCAAGTATGTACTTCTAACTACTCTGTTTTATATCTACTCACAAAAAAATAGTGTAATTTTTTCATCTTTACTATTTAATTAAAAAAAATTCTCACATGTTCGAATTAAAGTAAACCAAAATGCAAACCCTTACAGATGTATGCACCCTTATGGCAGAGAGGCCCAAGTTTAAACAAGCAATGCAGCACTCTTTCCCTATACATAACAGCTGGTTAAACTGTTTAGGTATATACTATTTACTACTCTTCTTAGGACAGGTTATATTTGTTAAATATTTTGTTGGTTGATTTACTTTTTCTTTTTTCTTTTTTCACCAACCCCCCCCCCAAAAAAAAAACACAATTATAAAGAAAATAAAAATAATAATTTAAAAAAATATATAATTTCAAAAGTTAAATTACTGTTTTGTTAATCGACTCACACATTTTTTTAAATTTTTTTAATTCTACTATTTTCTTAAATTTTTTTTCTCCCATGTTCAAATTACACTAAACCAAACTGCAAACCCTTACAGAGGTATACACCCTTATGGCAGAGAGGCCCAAGTTTAAACAAGCAAAGCAGCACTCTCCCTGTCAACTCCAGTCTAGTCACATTTATAGATAAGGCGCCTTTAACAAGCCAACCTGATGGCTTTAACCACTTTAAAGAAAGACATTACATAGAAGGTGTTGGTGGAAATAAGGTCTTGATTATGTGTGTAACTGGATATCAGGAATCTATTGAGGTCGTGTGTGTGTGTGTGTGTGTGTGTGTGTGTGTGTGTGTGTGTGTGTGTGTGTGTGTGTGTGTGTGTGTGTGTGTGTGTGTGTGTGTGTGTGTGTGTGTGTGTGATAAAACCATGTGAGCTGAATATAAATGCAAGCAAATAAGGTCGTGTTAGGTGCTGGAATTTGCTGTTACTGCAACTTTGTAATCGTGTAAAAGTTTTTAATTCTGAATTCCTTCTAAGTTCTTTTGAACAAATACCAAAACTCCTTGAACTTCCTTTTTTTTTTATGAACCTTTATTTCTACAGGTAAATCCCATTGAGACCGGAGACTCTTTTTCAAGGGAGACCTGTTTTCCTTTCCCAGGTTACCATTCACACACACATTCATACACCGATAGCAGGCTAACTATCGACATTCACACAAGGCAAGGTGGGTGAAGTGATTTACCCAAGGACACAACAACTATGACACAGGTGGCAGGGCGGGGATCGAACCTCCAACCCTTTGATCATCAGCCGACCCGCTCTACCAACAGAGCCACAGTCGCCCTTGATCATTTACCCAGTACAATTTGAAGACTGTGAAAACTTCAAAAGCCATGTAGTCAACCTTTAAATGCCTAGATCATTTAGTCACATACTTGATTTTTAGCTTCAGTGCCCTTGACTCCTGGAACAACTTACAGCAACAAATTAAACTAAATACCTTCATATCCTTTAACCAATTTAAACAAACTATCTTAAATCTGCCAAACCCTAACTGTAACTGTTTTAATTAGTCTACATTGTATTTTCACCCATTTCATTTTAATTGCTGCCACTCTTCACCACTGTGTAAATGTTTCAATTGTTTTTCTCTTCACCTGTTGTTGTGTATTTGATGTATTTGCATTGAATATTGTGTATGTATTGTTGTTTTTCCTTTGAATTTGTTTTGAACTCGACGTCATTGTAAATGAGGGTCACCCCTCAATTGGTCTCTCGAGGATAAATAAAAGTTAAATGAAATGAAATTATTTAATGGAACGCAGGAGGTTGATTTAATACATATTAATTATTCAGCTGTGGAAAAGGGGTTGGATTAAATACGTTTTATAATTCATCCTACTCCTGTTCAGGCATAGCAATGGAATAGGTGTTTTGGTGTTTTGTTGGGGGCAGAAAGCACCATAGAGCAATGTAATATATGTAATATGCTATTTTTCCTATTTTGTGAAGTCATTTGAACATTGTTTCATTGAGTGTTTTTCATTTGGTTTAAAAAATAGACGCCAAAAGTTGCAGAAATCAAAAGGCATAATCAATCTCTCTTTGCTTAAAGCTGGGGTGGAGAATTTGGGGAGAAAATAGCAGTTGGGATAGAGATTTGAACAGTTGACAGTCCCAACAGCCAATAAGAGCGGATTTTTTTGGAATCGGAGCCTCGCTCTGATTGGTCAAAGTGTACCGCTCATGTTCATTTTGACCAATCAGAAATCACATACCCCAGTTTTAACATCGATGGCACTCTCTTTGCAGCCTCCTCCACAAAGCCGAACAATCCAGGTCATCTTTAGAATATTCTACTTTGAAACAAATCTACATTAAAGTAATTATTCACAAGCTCCAACTGATGTAAGAATGATGTTAGAAATACAGGTTTCTCACACACACACACACACACACACACACACACACACACACACACACACACACACACACACACACACACACACACACACACACACACACACAGGCTTGACGGCAGATCATCTCCGACATGTAGAATATATTTAATTTGCGTATATACCAGGTTTCAACCCCGGGGGCAAAATGTGAAAGATCAAAAAAATTGATGTTGCTTCTTCCTACGTTTTTCTGATCTTGAGTTCCTAGTTATTGGAGTAAAACAACAGGAATGATTTTAATTTGACAGCTGTTGAAGTGCATTTGGAACATATGTTTAAAAATAGATTTCATATTGAGACTTGTCAAGCATTTTCTTGCTTTTCTAGTTGCTTTAATGAAGAAACTAGATGTTAAAACAATGAAGTTATGTTAAACCTGCAGTGTGTAGAATGTTGGGTTTTATTTCCTAGTAGATTTTGTAGAAAG
>NC_137214.1:31051471-31053971 GCF_949987685.1 Ammodytes marinus | reverse complement strand
TGTCTTTGTTGTAGTGCGTGTGTGTGTGTGTGTGTGTGTACTTGCGCTTTGTGTGTGTGTGTGTGTGTGTGTGCTTGCACTTTTTTGTTCATTTTTGTGTGTGTGTGTGTGTGTGTACTTGTGCTTTGCTGTTGTGTGTGTGTTTTTTTGTTCATTTGTTTGTGTGTGTGTGTGTGCCTGTGTGTGTGTGTGTGTGTGTGTGTGTGTGTGTGTGTGTGTGTGTGTGTGTGTGTGTGTGTCATTGTCAGCCCTCCTCTTGTCAGCTGTCTCACCCTGGAGCAAACAGCACGTAGAAGCTTGTCACTGAAACAAAACTCATTTCCAGCGCCGGCTTTAATATGTCGAGTTCACAACAGCTTCTCTTCAGCACGCCGCTGCTAAAGAGAGACAATTTACATCCAACCGCGGGCTAGACAGCTCTGTGAAAGACAGCTATATACAATATGGTACAATACCTAACACACTGAAAGATGTATACATTTTTATTGTAGCTTTTCTGTAATATGTACTGTATTCTATGCTTGATATTTTTAAAATCTTGATGGATTTCTTGACCCTGTTAAGCACTTTGAGTGGCCTTAATTGTGCTTTATGAATACACTTGCCTTGCCTTGCCTTGCTTGCCTTAAAATATAGAATTATACAGGATACACATTTCTCAGGGTGTGTTGATATTTGACAGAGAAAAATAAATGTTGTTGAAAATTAAAGATTTATTTTGATTGTCCATATATATTAGGTTGTATGGGAAACAGTTGACGCTACAAGCCGGTCAGCCGATTAAGGATCTAATACTCTGTGAAGAGACAGCTAAATACAATATGTTACAACACCCAACATACTGAAAGAAATATATTAAAAAAAAATAACTTTTCTAATATGTATTCTATGCTTGATGTATTTTAATCTTGATGTATTTCGTGACCCTGTGAAGCACTTTGAGTGGTCTGAATTGTGCTATAGAAATACGCTTGCCTTGCCTTACAATATAGAATTGAACACAATACAGATTTCTCAGGGCTGGTATATTAGACATAGAATATTAATGTTGTAAAAATGAAAAAGGAACCATTTCGACACTTATTTTTATGATTGGGAATGTTCATTAGGTGTTATGGGAAACAGTTGACACTCAAGCTGGTCAGTCGATTAAGCTTGAAGGATCTGATACTATACCATGAAAACAAAACAAAAACTGAAAATGTAACTGACTATTAACTTACTTGGTAAATGTAACATCCATGAAGTAAAGTTCTCTACATTAAAGCTGGGGTATATGATTTCTGATTGGTCAAAGTTAACATGAGCTGTACACTTTGACCAATCAGAGCGAGGCTTCGAGGATTCTCTGTTCTTATTGGCTGTTGGGACTGTCCATTCACTTTGGCACCGACTTTGTTGGTGTAGAGCGTGTCAGGGAGGGACCATAGGGGAGGGACCAAAGAGAACAAGTGGAGCGGTTGAGGTATTTGGATTCAAATCTCTATCCCAACTGCCATTTTCTCCCCAAATCCTCCACCCCAGCTTTAAGTCCAACTTTTCAATACATTGTCATAATTTTTTTTTCATTTTTATGTTGTGTCAACACTATCTTTTCCATAGCTTATAGATAATTTTATTTTTATTTCTTTATCTCATATTCAATCAATAGTTAAGTTGGACAATTTTACAAGTAGCCTGAGCTATGTGCATTAGTCTCATAATGACAAAGATCCCAACAGGGACCACAATGGAAATAAGCCTTCGGGCTTTTTTGTGTTATCCCTGGCTAATTATGTATTTTAATGTATGACACAGAGTGCTGTTCATATTTTATATCAAATAGTCAAATACAATCATTCATCCATTCATTCATTCATTCATTCATTCATTCAACAAACAGGTCTTTTCAATTGTAAACTTGTGAGAACAAATGATAAAAACAGAACAGTAGAGAAGTGAAGAATAAGGACGATGAAGGACACATGACCATCATGATTCATCTGTGCTGCATAAGGCTTCAGGGGCAAACTGTCCTGTACTCTCTCTCTCTTTTTCTCTCTCTCTATCTATCTAGCTATCTAGCTATCCCTTTGGAGTGACAGACAGACAGACAGACAGACAGACAGACAGACAATCAATAGCATCAGAATGTATTAATAACTTGAAGGAATTATTCTTTTTTGACTGTTTATACTTCTCAGCCTTTAGTAGAACTTCTGAGCGGATATGAAATATTTTTCTGTTTTCTACTGGAAACAAGTTGCACTTTTCTTTGGCCTTTTTAGTTTTGTTTGGGTTCGAATTTTGAACTTTTCATGGGGGTTGTTTGAACTTTTCTAGACAAATCGATCCACTGAATTGATCTGGTCCGGTCAGTTATTGATAATTCAAGGATCCAATGTGGAAATTGAGATGTTTTCATGTTTTTTCTGTTGCAAGGTTGAATATAATTTGCAAGTTTTGTAGCTACAAATTGACTTCCGATTCATAATTAATTTGTAAAGTCTCGACTCTTGAC
>NC_137214.1:30968971-31041471 GCF_949987685.1 Ammodytes marinus | reverse complement strand
CGGGGAGACGGGGGATCGAACCTCCGACCCTGTACTCCAAAGGCGATCTCCCTGCCCACTTAGCCACTGCCGCAGACAAAAAATAATCGCAGCATGGTCTTAGAATACCAAAATAAACAGCCGCCTATTTATGTTAAGTATAATCAAAACAAACTACATCGATAACTCACCCTTAACCCTTCACTATCCACTAATATACACATTATTTTACGAGAATAATAAAAAAAAATCACGACATGGTCTTAGAAATGCTCAAAAAAACAGCTGTTTATTTATTTTTTGTCTAGATTTTATGGGTTATTTTATAGCTGTAGTGTTACTGTATCTATCACAAGCACAACTAGCTGATAGCCAAAGCCTTTACATACTCTGTGCTTTATGTTGTTTATGGCGCTGCTGGAAAAGAGTTTATCGAAGGAATAAATCATGTGTCGCTCTGCCGTTTTTATTACATGATTAGCTTTTTTATTGTCTGGGTATTAATTCTCTTCAGTGCCACAAAGCAAGTGAGTTAGGACACGAGCCCAATGTGTGTGTGTGGGGGGGGGGAGTGGGGGGGGCTGTGTGTGTGTGTGTGTGTGTGTGTGTGTGTGGTGTGTGTGTGTGTGTAGGTGTGTGTGTGAGTGTGTATGTGAGTGAGTGTTTATCTGTGTGTGTGTGTGAGAGAGAGAGAGAGAGGCTGTGTGTACGTGTGTGTGTGTGTGTGTGTGTGTGTGAGAGAGAGAGATGCTGTGTGTGTGTATATCTGTGTGTGTGTGTGTGTGTGAAGGTTTGTGTGTGTGTGTGTGCGCATGTTTATCACCTAAAGCTTTACCGGCATCCAATGCACATAACAGACTAAACATGATTAAAACAGAGTGTTACTGTTGCTGAGTGACTTTTAATTATACGAAAGCACCCCCCCCCCCCCCCCACACACACACACACACACACACACACAGATAATGCATAACTTTGCAGTAGTTATTAAATGTAAGTTATGCCGTGAGTGTGAGTGTGTGTGTGTGTGTGTGTGTGAGAGAGAGAGAGATTTTGTGTGAGAGTGTGTCTGTGAGTGTGTGTGTGCGTGTGTGTGAGAGACAGAGCGAGAGAGACAGTGTGTGTGTGTGTGTGTGAGAGAGAGAGAGAGAGAGAGAGAGAGAGTGAGTGTGTGTGTGCACGACATGAATTCTAGCTTGAGGGTTTTTACTTCAGACTAAGAAAGCAAAGTGTAACCCAGGAACAAGGCCAGGCTGTGCATGTGTGTCCGTCACTGCCCACAGTCTGTAATATAATGTAGTGTGGATTGGACATTATGTATTGTATGGTATAGCAGAGCATAGCGATAAGTTGGTAGTTTAACACTAGTTGTGCCTTTTTTATGTTTAGTGTTATAGCCTTGACTTTCCATTGACATCCATTAAGAAGCTAAGATGAAAACACTCTAACATTAACCATACAGCTCTGGAAAAAATTAAGAGACCAGTCCAAATGTTCAGTGTCTCTCTTTTTACTATTTATGGGCATATGTCTGAGTAGAATTAACATTTTGGTTTTATACTATAAACTACTGACAACATTTCTACCAAATTCCAATACATTTATTGTCGTTAAGAGCATTTTCTAATAAGTAATGTGGAGATGAAGATTTAAGAACAATCCAAACTGGTCTCTTAATTTTTTCCAGAGCTGTAAAACATACAAGTTAGTTACCAGTTTGTGAATGTTAGGGATTAGTGACAGTTTAAGAGCCAAAGTCTGAAAGGGATTTAAGGTGTAGTCAGCGATCCTGAAGAAAGCTTGTCGTCAAAAGCCCTTTTCGTCAAAATCAGTGAATTTGTTAATTTTATTTATTTTATTAACCTTTATTTTTCCAGGAATATACTCATTGAGATTCAAAATCTCTTTTTCAAGAGAGTCCTGGCCAAGAAGGAGGCAGCATAAAAACATAAAAGATTCACATTAAAAAAACAAAATTTCACACTTAAAACAAGACACAAAACACAATAAAAAATGAAAATTAAATAAAAAGTCACAAAGCATTAATCTCATTGGCAGTAAGTCAGTGTTCAGTTACCGGGCATGTACAGTTTGCGGTTAAATAGTCCTTAATCCTGCTTTTGTAATTGTTCATGGTGATAAGGGATTCAAGTTTAAGGTGTTCCTGTAGCTAATACACAGCCTAGACTCTGTGAAATGACACATTGCTAGCTATGGTGGGTCCCTTTGTAAATGCTGTGTACTGGATTTGCAGTCAAATATGTAAAAAAAAAAAAAAAAAAACAGATCAAGTCACAAGTTACTTGAGCCCAAATCACCATATTATTATCACAGCCTTTATCGGTGGTATTGAGATTTATTGTGAATTTTTTTTTCATTAGAAATGCATACGTCTGTGTGTGTGTGTGTGTGTGTGTGTGCGTGTGTGTGTTTCCGTGGCTCGACATCAAATAAAAATAAAAAGCCACAACTGTAACCGTTGAATCAAACGTTTGATATATATGAAGGGTTTTCTTTTCCTTTTGCTTCGAGAACGATTTGTATTTCAGTCTTAAATGTCAGCTGCTATCTGGTCAGATAAGTAGAATTGGACAAACAGGAGCTGTGATCGTTTTTTTTAATGAAATATGTTGAAGAGACCGGTTTGTTTGACATAAGTCGTACCTTGTGAATGGATAAAAGGTGTAGTCAGTGATTCTGGAGTCGAAATCACTTTTTGTCAAAATCAGTGAATATCTCCTCATGATCCCACTACCTGTCTGTAATGTTTGTGTGCTGGAAAAAATCTGTTGTTATTACACGGCCTGTGCTCTGTAAATGGGTATTTATACCATATTATATATTAGTTTGGGGCGACTGTGGCTCAGGTGGTAGAGCGGGTCGGCCGATGATCAAAGGGTTGGAGGTTCGATCCCCGCCCTGCCACTTGTGTCATGGTTGTTGTGTCCTTGGGCAAGACACTTCACCCACCTTGCCTCGTGTGAATGTCGATAGTTAGCCTGCTATCGGTGTATGAATGTGTGTGTGAATGGTAACAGGTCTCCCTTGAAAAAGAGTCCCCGGTCTCAATGGGTATGTAAACATAAGGGGCCCACCATAGCTAGCAACATGCCCGTCTAAAGAGCCTAGGCTGCGTATCAATACTGGATATGTTTTCAGTGCACACACAGTACAGACAGGTAGTGTATCGTGAGGACATATTGGCTGTGTTGTGTTACGTTATTCTTTTGAGAGAAAGTTCAGTTTGATGTTTGCTGGAAACAGGTATGGAGGCAGCGACCCAATGGTGCAAACAAATATCCCTAGATACACTAACACAGATGGTGAATCTTTGCTCAACTGGTGAATATTGTGCTAGTATATTCACACACACACACACACACACACACACACACACACACACACACACCAATACACCAGTCCTAGAGGTAAAGTCTTTTAGTAAACAATAAACGTTCTTCATAAAACAGATGGTTTAGAAGCCTATAGAGAGTTTATTTTTTTTCTCTCTCTCTCTCTCCCTCTCTCTGTCTCTCCCTCTCTATCTATCTCTCTGTCTATCTATCTCTCTCTTTCTCTCCCTCTCTCTCTGTCCCTCTCTCTCTGTCTATCTCTCCCTCTCTCTCTCTCTTTCTTTCTCTCCCTCTCTCTCTCTCTTCCTCTCTCTCTCTCTCTCTCTGTCTCTCTCTCCTCTCTCTGTCTCTTTCTCTCCCTCTCTCTCTCTCTGTCTGTCCCTCTCTCTCTCTCCCTCCCTCTCTCTGTCTCTCTTTCTCTCTCTCAACCAAATCCATTGTTTCATCCCTTTTTCTTTTGCACACCATCAGTTCCCCTCATTCCCATAACAACATAATATCTGACATTGTTATTGAAATAGTGTTTTGTCCTTTCAGAGAGAGTAAGAGCAGCTCTGGGATATGTTGCTTTGAAAAGGCGTCATCTCTACACCTGAGGGGAGAAGAGAAAAATGAAAGAAAAATATGGCGAATATTTTTCTAGTATGTTCACACAATCGCACAGACACACACACACACAGACACACACACACAGACACTCGCACGCAAACACACACACACAGACACTCGCACGCAAACACACATAGACACACTCAAGCACGCACGCAAACACACACGCTCACTCACTCACAAAAGCATGCACACTTCACTCACTCTCTCACACACACACACACATACACTTGCTCGCACGCAAACACACACACACACACCCACACACGCGTGCGCCCACACACACACACACACACACTTGCGCGCCCACACACACACACACACACACACACACACACACAGATGAGAGAGAAAAGTAGCAGACGGTAAAAAAAAAGATATTATCATGATGCTGGACTGAGATTTTGCCTTCGGGGAGAAAAGCATTCAGAAGCCTCAAAGATATTTGTTTTGCAAAGTTTAGCTCTGAGCTCTGACGGAGGTAAAGGAGGGATGGAGGGAGAGAGAGAGAGAAAGGGAGAGAGAGAGAGGGAGGGAGAGAGAGGGAAGGAAAGAGAGGGAGAGAGAGGGGGGAGAGACAGAGAGAGGGAGAGAGGTAAAGGAGGGATGGGGGAGAAAGAAAGAGAGAGAGAGAGGGAGAGAGGGAAAGAGAGAGACAGAGAGAGAGAGGGGGATGGAGAGAGAGAGGGAGAGAGAGAGACAGAGAGAGGGAGGGAGAGAGAAAGAGATGGAGGGAGCTAGAGGTAGTGAGGGAAAGGGAAAAGGAGTGGATAAGGGAATAGAAAAGCATTATTTTGTGTGTGTGTGTGTGTGTGTGTGTGTGTGTGTCTCTGACTAAAAAGAATATCCTGGTAACTCGTACCACACATCTAAATAGTCTCCAACACATTAACAAGAAATCAAATAGCCCCCTAAGATATATTTTAAAGATGCCTTTCCTCATAAGTCAAAATCTCAAGTTATTCCCTCTGGATTCATCCCTCACTCTGAATATCTTGATGAATTTGAGCTCTGAAGTGCTTGAGACAGTCTGTCAAACATAATGTCTCATAAGTCTTATACTTTTTGCGTTTTTGCTGCCAGTACATTAAAACAACTGCACAGAACGAGAGAGATGGATGGATGGATGGATGGATGGATGGATGGATGGATGGATGGATAGATAGATAGATAGATAGATAGATAGATAGATAGATAGATAGATAGATAGATAGATAGATAGATAGATAGACAGACAGACAGACAGACAGACAGACAGACAGATAGATAGATAGATAGATAGATAGATAGATAGATACAGATACAGATAGATACAGATAGATAGATAGATATAGATAGATAGATAGATAGATAGATAGATAGATAGATAGATAGATAGATAGATAGATAGATAGATAAATAGATAGATAAATAGATAGATAGATAGGTAGATAGATAGAAAGAGATAGATAGAGACAGAGACAGACAGACAGACAGACAGGGATTTAGATGAATTTATCATCATTGACGTCAAGTCTAACATCTCAAGGACCGGCTTTCACATACTGCAAAATAAATGTTATTGAGTGTGAACTGTTTTCCAACAGATTCTCAACTTGATACTGTTTTGAAGTCTTTCTCAATGTGACTCAGTGTCGTCTCAATTTTCAGTGACGATGTTCAAGGGCTTGTTGACAAAGCTGCAGCATATTGGTATTTTTATTTTGTCTCAAATAGTTTTTCAAAGATGACTACATTGCCGGAAGTTTATCTAATAAGTAATAAGTTCAAATAGTTTTACTTTATGCAGTTTGCGTTCAACGCGATCCCTCAATCTTGAGTATGAAAGATCGCTACCTGAATAAGTGGGATGAATGGTGCAGTGAATGTTATTCTCTGTATTTTTACTTCATTTGTTAGGATATTCTGTCTCCTTTTATATGTTTTTACAGTATCTTAAGAGTCTATTCATATGTATTGACCTGTTTTGCACATTTTTCTATGTTTGTAATGTGTCACAGCCCGTCTCTAGGGAATGACAAAGGAGACCACACATGACTTTAAGATCAACAATAATAGTCTATTTGAAAAAAAAGTTTAAGTAAAGCAAATTAATGTGGTGCATGCAAGTCAATAATCAGTTATTAGTGCTGTGTGTGGATGAGTGGAGAATGTGGTGTCTGTGCAAAGCACCGCTAACCCAACACCAAAGTAAACCATATGTCAAGGGAGAGAGAAACAAAGTGGCTGACTCCTATAGCTTTAAAGGCCTACTTCACCGGTGGGAATATGAAGGTGTATTGAATTCTGAGATCCCATGTAGTATAAATGTGCATTTTTAAAAAAAATTGGTTCATCCTAGCCTGAGAAAAGGCAGAAAGAGTGTTATATGGTCTCACTGTCTAACCCTACATTTCTCTTACTGTGATGTCACAGTAAGAGAAATGTAGGCTTAGACAGTTTTTTTTGCACATTTATACTACATAGGATCTCAGAATTCAATACACTTTCATATTCCCACCGGTAGCAGAGGGAGCTCAGCCAGCATGGGTGTTTGCGTAACACTGATCACTTCCTGGAAGCCAGCCAATCAGGAGATGCCAGAGACCTGTCACAACTGGTAGGACTGTATCCAACGTTAATGTTCCTGTACGATACCATTAAAGACTATTCTATTCATACTGCGTGTTGTAGGTGTCAGGTAACACTCCCTGTCTCTCACAGAAAGCTATTCTTTGTGGAGTGCAGTAAAACCTGTTAAACCCTTTCCCTCTTCCTCCTGCTCTCAACCGCAGTGAGCCTCACCCTGTCATGCTATTACCACCCGTATACAGGTACGAGGCTGGGCGTAAACATCCTGGAGTGAGACACGGAAACTGTTGCATATCATTCACTGCAGTCGGTCAACAAGAACAGACGGAGAAGAGATTTGTCTTCATTCGAAGCAAAGAGATTATTTCTGCTCTGAGGAACTATATCGTTCACTGCAGTCGCTCAACAACAGGTCTGTAGCGTCCACTGTTTAATTTACTTGCTACGGTTTTTATTTGCAATGGTAACTCATTTTTGGTGTTTGTTTAGTTTGGCATTAAGTATTAAGCATAGGAAAGGTGATATGGCTGTGCATTGTTATTCAGCTGAACGTTTTCTAAGAATAGATCTAGATGAACAAGTACAGACTATTCTATTCTATTCTCCGTCAATGTTGCTGATTCATTCTAACTGCGTGTTGTAGGTGTCAGGTAACACTCCCTGTCTCTCACAAAAAGTGAGAGTGCAGTAAAGCCTGTTAAACCCTTCCCCCTTCCACCTACTCTCAACCGCAGTGAGCCGCGCACTATCAGGCTATTAATAGGCCCGTTCGGTGAGGAGAAGTCTTGCTCAGACCTGCGTAATTGTGACGGGCGTCATAATTGCGCAGGTCTGAGTAACACAGCTCCTTATCAAACGAGCCTAATATGTTCCCTCCCCTCCACTCCTCTACAGGTATGAGGATGGGCGTGAACTACATTGTGTTAGACCAGGGGTGTCCAAACTTTTTTCACTGAGGGCCACATACAGAAAAATCTACGAAGGGCCGGGCCACTTTGCAAAAATAACACATTTATCAGGACATGTAGCTGCTCTGATGTTTAGTTTCATAGTGTCTTCGTAAATTGTAATCCTTCTTCACGGCAACACTTTACTTGCACATTAAACAGATACATTCCCCCTCTTGTTAAATGCCATTGACACACCCAGTGTTTTGGTTTTGCGTCCGATGTCCAGCTGGGTGAAAATAGTAGCCAGCCGAGATCCCGACCCTCCTAGGGGAGTCCGGGGGTATGCCCCCCCGAGAGATTTTTTAAAGTTTTTAAAGTGAAATGCATGAATCTGGTGCACTTTGAGAGGGAAATTAAGAGGCTATATTTTAAATGTGCCACGGGCCAATCAATTAGTTTTGACACCCCTGCACTATTGGGTTAACTAAGAAATGCAAAAAAAATATGTTTTTTTTTTCAAAGGGCCATATTACATTATATTTTCAAAATCGTCCGCGGGCCAATAAAAAGCGGGCCGTAGTTTGGACACCCCTGTGTTAGACGCAGAAACTGATGAATATCGTTCACTGCATTCAGTCAACTACAGGTACGTAGCGTCCACTGTTTAATTTACTTGCTACGATTTTTATTTGCAATGGTGCCTTATTTTTGTTTGTTTGTTTAGTTTGGTAATAAGCAGTAAGCGTAGAATAGGTTATATGGCTGTGCATTGTTATCCTGCAGACAGATGATTTAAAAAATAGATCTAGATAAGTGATTACTCAAGTGTTTCCATGAGGAATCCAATATGATCCCCTGATCTTGAATATGAAAGATTGATACCTGCATATGCAAGAAGGATGAATTGTGCAGTGCTATTGTTTGTGTTTTTAATTATTTGTTGGGGGGGATATTCTTTCTCTTTTTATATGTTTTTACAGTAGGGGAGAGTGGGGCAAGTTGTGCATTTTGGAAGTTGTGCCACTCCTTGTTTCTAGAAAACCATAGAAGAAATTGGAAATGTGACCACATATTTAAGAAGAGCCATCCATTTAACTCATCCTGTAAAGAAGGGAGAAACATGGAATAACATAGTTTTTTGCCTTTCAAAGTAAAATTCCCATGGTCTAGGTTTTTTGATTATTGTGTCTGAACAATTATAGACGTGTCTGAAAACATTTCACACATGTTTTAGTGCTTTGGTATGCTACACTTTGAGTCTATACAGTTAGCACGATGTCAGCCCTAAACTGCTGCATCATGCTTTTTATCCAAATTTCTGAGGTTGGGGTGATTTGTGCCAAAAGGCCTAGGTGAGTTATAAGTAAGTAAGTAACATGTATTTATAAAAGCACATTTATGACAGTGTGCACTGTCCAAAGTGCTGTACATAGTGCATTCAGTAGGTAAACAATGAAGGTAAAAAAAACAATAACCAAAATAAAAGACATAAAGCCCATACATCCACATAAACACAGATAGTAGTGCAGAGGTAAGATAGTTAATGGGGAGGAAACGCCAGGGTGTACATATGGGTTTTGAGCCTTGATTTGAAATGTAGGGGGTATCACATTTGTCAGGTGGCAGTTGGTTCCACAACCACGGAGCAACTAGTGCAAAGTACATTTCTGAGAGTTGTGCCAGTGGCATGGCTGTATACGCTGGTCACCAAAAGAAAGTGATTGTCTACAGTAGCTCAGAAGAGAGTGACATCTCAATTCCACTTAACGACACCACTGATGAGAGTTCAGATGGCCAGAAAGATGATGATGGTGACTTTGTCATTGTGAGCTTTGCAGGTAAAACCATTAGATCTGCTAGGCCTTGTTTAAGAAAATTGTCCTTCAATCTTTGTCAACTATCTACTTTATTTACTTTAAATACACCTTAAATAAGTGATTGTCTAATGAATTTGTCTTGCATTACAGTTTATGAGATATATAGCAATGGCACAATTTACCCCATGGTATTCTCTCCAACTGCACAACTTACACCACACCGTGGGGCAAGTTGTGCAACAAGACAACTTTTTTTCCGAAAGCTATATTTCTTCAACAGTTTATTCCAGATCCAAAGTTTTTATTGCCAGGGATGCACAACACCCTGAAATATATGTACATATTTGAGTTGGAGACTTTACTGTCAAGGCCTCACTTTAAAGTCACTTTGAGTAAAAAGTTGCACAACTTGCCCCACTCTCCCCTATTTACAGTCTACTCATATTTATTTACCGTTTTACACTTATGTATTCAGCAATTTTGCTGAATCGTTCCTACTGTGTGTTGTAGTTGAAGGATAACGTGAATCTTTGTGGAATGCAGTTGAGCCTGAAAATCATTCTGTCTTCCTCCTGTCAGGCTATTCACCTGTTCCCTCCCCTCCACTCCTCTACAGGTACGAGGCTGGGCGTGAACTACATTGTTTGGGACACGGAAACTGATGAATATCATTCACAGCAGTCAGTCAACAAGAACAGACGGAGAAGAGATTTGAAACATATAGATTGTTTCTGCTCAGAGGAATTAAAAACTGTTTTAGACAAGAGAGGAAAAATGGCACAGCAAGGATCTCAACTGGACCGCAAAACCTCTTCTTGTTTGATCTGTAAGAATTTACTGAAGGATCCGGTTAAGATTCTCTGCGGACACATCTTCTGTACGGACTGTATTGAAGCCCACTGGGATAGAGAGGAGAACGAGAAGAAAAGCTACAGCTGCCCTCGGTGCTGGCTATGCTTTCCATTTATGACAAGAACCCCTCCTCAGTGTTATGCCCTTCCATTTAAGACATCCAAGCTGGTGCAGTCAGACAACAAGCACAGAGTGATTTCAGATTTGGATTTATTATTAATGTCTGGATTCAATTCTACACAGAGAAGTGCAATGGCACAGCTAGGAGGCCGTGCCACAGTGTCAGCTGCAGCAGAATTGAATCGGACGGCCAACACGATTGTGGGGGGTCAACTGAACATCCAGCAGATAATCCAGGGTTTAGAGAAAGATGTGAAGGTTCTCCAACAGGAGGTGGAGGCAATCAATGGCTCTGCTGATAAAGCAGTGGAGCACAGTGAGAAGACCTTCGCCGAGCTGATCCGTCTCATCCAGAAAACAAGCTCTGATGTGAAGCAGCAGCTCAGATCCCAACAGGAAACTGAAGTGAGTCGAGTCAGAGATCTTCAGGAGAAGCTGGAGCAGGAGATCGCTGAGCTGAAGAGGAAAAACCGTGAATTGTTGATGCTCTCACCAAAACACAATCCCAGACGGTTTCAACGTAACAACCATTCACTTACAGCACCCAGTCAGCCTACCCACTCATCCAGCACCAACATCCGTCCTCTGAGATACTTTGAGGACGTGACGGCAGCTGTGTCTGAAGCCAGAGAGAAGCTACAGGACGTCCTGAGAGAGACATGGACAAACATCTCACTGACAGAGACTCAAGTGGATGTTTCACTGCCACAACCAGAGCCCAAGACCAGAGCTGACTTCTTAAGATATGCACGTGGGATCACACTGGATCCAAACACAGCAAGCAAACATCTGTTATTATCTGAGGGGAACAGGAAAGCAACTTACATGAGTGAAGAACAGTCTTATCCTAGTCACACAGATAGATTCACTGATTGGGAACAGGTCCTGAGTAAAGAGAGTCTGACTGGACGTTGTTACTTGGAGGTGGAGTGGAGAGGAGGAGGACTTTGTGTTGCGGTCGCGTACAAGGACATCAGCAGAGCAGGACGGGAAAGTTTATTTGGAAAAAATGACAAATCTTGGATGTTAGATTGTAGCACAAACACATATAAGTATTGTTACAACGATGTCAGTACCCCCATCTCAGATCCCCAGTCCTCCAGAATAGGAGTGTACCTGGATCACAGTGCAGGTGTTCTGTCCTTCTACAGCGTCTCTGAAACCAAGACCACGACTCTCCTACGCAGAGTCCAGACCACATTCACTCAGCCGCTCTACGCTGGACTTCTGCCCCACTGGCGTCCTGGAAACACAGCTGAGTTCAGTCAAATCACGTAGACAGAAGTTACTTGAAGGCCATGAATACCCAGCGATTTGAAATACAGAACGGGAGAGTATCAATGTTTCAAGGGCTCAATGGTCCCAGACTAAGTGGGGTTGTCTGTACAACCTCACCCAACCCTAGCCTCTCCCTGTCCCCTAACCCTAACCACCCAGCTGTGATGCCTGAACCTAATTGCTCTGAATAAAAATGGGGTGTTTACACACAGCAACGGCTCCACTAAAGGGAATCTAAAAAGCCTTGCTCAGAGCCAGCAGACACCTAGAACATTATATTACATTACATGTCATTTAGCAGACACTTTTATCCAAAGCGACTTACTGGAGCACACATTCATACACCGATGGCAGCAGCAGCTACCACGCAGGGTACAAGCTAACTATCAGGAGACATTTTAGGGTTCAGTGTCTCTTTGCCCAGGGACACTTGGACATGTGGCGGGGAGACGGGGGATCCAACCACCGACCCTGCGTTTCCAGCCACTCGCTCTTGAGCGTCAAATATTGCCACGGTTAGTATAACCATAAACAACGTTTGCCAAACTTAAGCTGGAATGGCTTACCCCACCTTTGAGGTGAGACGAAAAATACTTGATGATTGGGAGTAGATGTCCGAAAAGCACTGGGAATAAGTTCAAGAAGTTTTTCATACTAGTACTAGAGTTAGGACTAAACGAGGAGAAGCAGCTTTTAGTTTTTATGCACCAACAATCTGGAACAAACTCCCAGAGAACTTGAGGTCTGCTGCAACTCTCAGTTCTTTTAAATCGAGTCTGAAGACTTTTTTGTTTCCTTTTTAACTTGCAATTTTCATTTTATTTGCTTCTTTTATTCGAGTTTTAATTTTAATTTTATTTGCTTCTTTTATTCGCTTTTAAATGTTTTATAATGTGTTTTATGTATTCTAATCTTGCCCCTGTAAAGCACTTTGAGTGGCCTTGTGTCTGAATTGTGCTATTGAAATAAACTTGCCTTGCCTTGCCTAGTATAAATCAAATGTCTAAAATGTACATTCATGTGTTTATTTGACCAGAACTTGTCTGTCTGTGTCTGTAGATTTTTTCCTTTGTAACTATCTTTAACGGACATTATCTCACCATAAGTTTTCAATACTAAAATCTCAACTTCTAAAGCACTTACATCAACTAAACTTTCTATAATTATTCTCAGCACTATTCTGAAGGTTATTACAAAAGGATCTGTTCATTTGTTGTTAATAGTCTGATTTATGAGACATTTTGTTCTTCAAAACATGACAAAGGAAATGCATTGTTAAGACATGTACATCGTATAGTTTGATTCATAAAATGGAAAAAGACTGCATCCGAAAATCTGTTCTGTAAACACTTTGGACAATAAAATAATGTAAAAATGTAATTAATATTTTATCTCTTATCTTATTTAGATATTGCCAAATTTCCACATTATTATTATTTGGGTATTCTTCAGCGTACTGCATCTGACTGCATGTATTGGGACATCCTAAATCTTTTTTCTACCATATTATATATATCAGAAAGTATTTGAAATGGAAGGCAGGGTTACTCTGCTAGTGGCACCCACATAGTGGAGCGGCTAAGTGCTTATTTTCGTCAGAATCTTTCAGTTGATGATACGCACACACACACACACACACTGCCTCTCTCTCGCTCACACACACACACACACACACACACTGCCTCTCTCTCGCTCACACACACACACACACACACACACACACACACACACACACACACACACACACACACACACACACACACACACACACACACACACACACACTTGAGAGAGACAGGGACAAACACACTGGGTCACTTTATATACAGAAAATTGTCCGAGACATTTGAAATTGTGAATTTTAAAATGTCTCCTAGAAATGGGGCCTATTGGGTTTTTTCATAAAACATTTTTTTTTTTTTTCATACTTTGTCTCGGACAATTTTCTTGTCATGGAGACTCATGCTCATGCCAATTTTTTACGCTTGTATCACAATTAATGTACAGTATATATATTTTAAACATGTGTGTGTGTGTGTGAGAGAGAGAAAGAGGCAGTGTGTGTGTGTGTGTGTGTGTGTCTTGTATCACAAATTGAAAGATTGTTAGCACCTAGCCGCTCCATTGCTAACTCATATCCTGTCTTAGTATAAATCTAAGACACCGGAGTCATTAGCATGCAGAACAAGTCACTGCCTTCAACACGTTTGTCATCATGTCATTCGCATTCTCCCTACTATACCTTTTCACTTCACTTTCATCACTCATTTAACCCCTGGCCACCAGTTTAGTCATCTGTCACACACACACACACACGCACACACACACACACACGCACAGAGACAGACATACACACACACAGACAGACACACATACAAACACACGCAGAGAGACACACATAGACATATACACACACACACACACAGACATATACACACACACACACACACTCACACATCATTTATCTCCATTTGAGGTGACGGAAAGTTCAATCTGCCACATAATCTCCCCTCCGTTGATCTCTCTTTTTGCATCTTACCATTCTCTCAACACTGTCTCTCTCTCTCTCTACATCCATCCCTCTCTCTCTCTCTACTTCCATCTCTCTCTCTACCTCCATCTCTCTCTCTGTCTCCCTCTCTCTGTCTCTCTCTCTCTGAGGCGTTACTGATAGAACCATAGACAACAAATAAATACACACCTACCCTCACTCAAACAAACAAACAGACACACACACACCCTAGAACCACGGAAAAATTAAAAATAACAAAAAAACGTTCTTACAGCCTCTGTAACCCTGGTCTAAAATTATGAAAAAAAATCAATATACAAATTCAAAGTCTGGTGCCTCAATAAGCTTTACAAAAATATTATTGAAAATTAATGTCCATAAATATATATATTTTTTTTTTACATGGACTGTGTGGGCGTGACCATATCAAACAGTCTCCATGGCAAAAGTCATTGTTTTTTTTTCTAAATATAATTTTTTGCCATTTTCAAGCTTTATTAGAAAGTACAGAGTTGAAATGGGGAGACAGAGAGAGAGAGAGAGAGAGAGAGAGAGAAAGAGAGAGAGAGAGAGAGGGGGGGATGACCTGCAGTAAAGGTCCACGGGTCGGATTTGAACCCGCCACCACTGCAATGAAGGCTGGAGACAATATGGTACACGCTCTATCCACTACGCCATTGGGCTATGGATTCAGTTTGTCTACATTTCTATGGGGTCTAGTTCATATACTGAGAGCAGCAGGTTGGCTCAAACCATGAATCTCTGTCTATTTTATTTGCCTTATGTTCTTGGTACAGCATCTTACATTCTTGAGATCCAATAGTTTTAAACTTCAACAGACACCCGCCTTCAAGTGAGTTAAAGGGGCACTGTGTAATATGACATCATCAAGAACGTTCTAGAATGCAACGCACCCTGGGTAACCCCACCCCTTTCGAATGATAACAGAAGCTACAGTGGCCTTCAAGGACAAGCGCAATTCTAAATTCTAAACAATGCACCTGATGACATTCCAAAAACATGGATGCCTCTATAAGACTTGCCTGCTCAATGTACGAAATGTAATATCAATATTTGTAATTCTTTGCTCAGGAGGATAATTCAGATTATTGGCAGAGGTGATTTCACACCAATGAGGACATATTAATGAATGAGGATATTGATTTTAGCTAATACATTACTTAAAATGTTACACAGTGCCCCTTTAACGTTTGTCAATTGAGCAGTTACAGACCTTCTGTACAAATGAAGTGAAGTACGATGGTCTGGTAGGACCAGGCTAGCTGAAAACCATGTATTTGTATCTATTGTTGTCCTATTTTCCTTGGTACAACACATCACATTCTACTCATCGTTTTATCCGTGCAATATCTATCGGCTCCGCTGCAGTAACGGTATATTATTGTGAACATCATATTGGTGTTCATTTGCTCAGGTCGTGAAATAATTGCCTTTGCATATTGATTCAATTTGCCGTGAATTCCACACATAGGGATTCCAGTTTCCTTGACAACATGTTGCTCAAGTGCACAGCTGCAGAAATCATAAAATCAATTATTTAAGGTATCAGGGCCACAGGTGTGTTTATTTGTGTGTGTGTGTGTGTGTGTGTGTGTGTGTTTGCTTGTGTGTGTATGTATGTGTGTGTATGTGCTTGTTTGTGTGTGTATGTTTATATGCGTTTGTGTGTATGTGTGTGTATGTTTATATGCGTTTGTGTGTGTGTGTGTGTGTGTGTGTGTGTGTTTAGTGTGTGTTTATTTGTAAGTGTGTGTGTATCTGTGTTTTTATGTGTGTGTGTGTGTGTGTGTGTGTGTGTGTATATTTGTGTTTATGTTTGTGTGTTTATGTGTGTGTGTGTGTGCTTGTTTGTGTGTGTATGTATATTTGTGTTTATGTTTGTGTGTGTGTTTGTTTGTATGTGTGTGTGTGTGTGTGTGTGTGTTTGTGTGTTTGCTTGTGTGTGTATGTGTTTGTTTGTATGTGTGTGTGTTTCCTTGTGAGTGTGTGTCTTTATGTGTGTGTGAGTGAGTGTGTGTGTGTGAGCGTCCATCAAATATTCATAGTTTGTGGGTGATGTAATTTCTACCGGTCCACGTTCTGTCTTTCTGTGTTGGGAATATATCGGTGATTATTATCGAACAAACACAAACACTGCAGCTGTCCAGCGATCGTGTTTTTAGAGGAATTAAACATATGTTATTTTTCTCTCCAGGTAATGCCTAATAAATATTTCAAAATGCTGCACTGTCCATATTTTGTTCGAGGCTATCCTTGTCCATATATAGTTTGAGGCTATCCCCTTTAAAATTCATGAGGTAGTGGATCATGAGGAGATATTCACTGATTTGACAGATAGTGATTTTGACTTGAAGTATTCTCTCAGTGCGTTTACATGCAGACTCATAATCGGATAACTAAACGAATAAGACTTCAACAGGACTTGTAAACACCTTTATCCGATCTACTTCGGACACAAATTGGCACAATAACGGACAAGAGAAGTCGGATAAGAACACCTAGATAATTCGTTCATTGTCGGCTTTCTCTCTGCATGTATACAGGGATCGGATATCGCATATCGGACTTCTCGTTCGGTGCTTGTGTGCCTGCGCGTGATAGGCTACACCATGGGTTATTGACGGAAGAGAACCGGACGTGGCTCTAAAACCACTTGTTGAAAGCATGGTTGAAAGGGCTACAGCGCCACCTAGCATAGTGGAGACAGCCATGCATCGGACATTTATCCGATTTCTGAAAGGCCATGTATACTCAGACAAGTGACACGGTCCGTTCGAGTGTCTTGTTCGATATATGTGATAATCCAATCTAGTTGTGCCATGTAACCGCACTGACTGACTCCACCTTTAAAACTGAAAAGGATTTACTTGATAAAATTAGAAAAATGGCCGTAACCTCTCTAGGTGACCTCTCATGACATTACTAGTCAAATCAAACTCACTTAAATTTACTGACTATTCTGAATTGCTTCAGGCTCAAACCACCTATAAAGTAAATGTCTAGGCATGAGCGAGGGAGTAACGGTGTGTGTGTGTGTGTGTGTGTGTGTGAGAGAGAGAGAGAGGAGCTGAAGTGTGTGTGTGTGTGTGTGTGTGTGAGAGAGAGAGAGAGAGGAGCTGAAGTGTGTGTGTGTGTGTGTGTGTGTGTGAGAGAGAGAGAGCATCCAGGCGGGATATTGGATATGATGATGGTATATTCACTAATCCTCGAGGGAATTTAAAATGCATCTGGTGGTGAGTTCAGGTCCCTCTCCCAAATAGGGAAAACTCACCCTATTTTTAACTTACATTCCCACTCATTTTCTCAATAATAATTAAGAATAAATTAGGTAAATTTAATGGGAAAATGTATGTATAAATAAATGAACTCGTAACAATATTTAAAAGGTTCTCCGAGGAACTTACAGTTTTTGTTAATTCTTGCACCCCCCTTTGGAAAAAGCATCTTAAGATAATTTTTTGACATTTTCAAGCTTTATTAGACAGTACAGAGTTGAAATGGGGAGACAGAGAGAGAGAGAGAGGGAGAGGGGGGATGACATGCAGTAAAGGTCCATGGGTTGGATTTGAACCCGTGACCACTGCAATGAAGGCCGGGGGCAATATGGTGCGCACTCTATCCACTACACCACTAGAGCGCCCAAGGACAAAAGCACCTTTAAGGAAACTTACTGGATGCATAGGAAAAAAGTTTGTAGACAACGAGATTTTTTTTTTTTTTTACTGAACAATGCAATATCATTCTTTAATTTTCAACCTTAAATTTACCTTTCTGTATATAAACATAATACACAAACTATATTTCCAGTGTCTCTGCTTTTTTGGATAAACCGTTTCATATCCCTCATAACTTAAACTGCTGAACGATTGATGCGTTCAAGGATTATAGTAATTATTTGCCTTGTATTTATTTTTATTTTTTTAAGATTTATTTTTTGTGGCATTTTTATGCTTTATTGATAGTGTAGAGACAGAGTTGAAATGGGGCAGAGAGGGGAGTGACATGCAGTGAACGACCGCGGGCTGGAATCGAACCCGGGTCCGCTGCTGGCCGAGGCCCATGGGGGGGGGGACGCCCTACCAACTGAGCTAAGGGCGCCCCCTTGCCTTGTATTTATGTCTAGGTTCAGATAAAAGAGTTGTTACATTGCTTTTGAATGGGAGATAGCAACATGTTTGTAATGCAGAACGCAATATTCTTTTCATGATAGGGCCGATAACGCTTTACCATGTGAAGCATAAAATTGCCTGCTTTTGCTTTGATTATGTGTTGCAATGTTGCTGTATGTTAATTTAAAAGGTAGCCTGATATTTAAATTGAACCACCGCGCTTTGAAATGTCTGTTGAAAAAGGCCAACATGTACAGAAGACGCAGGGCAATCATATTAAAATGTAAATATATACATTAGTGGGCGCGAAAGTGTCTGTACTCTACTATACTTTACTTACATGTCCAATTATTTGAAAGGCCTTCGAAGGCAATTTTCGAAATGGACCCTTAAGGGAACAGTGTCAAATCAGTAGATAGAACATGTGTGGTATATATATTGAGAGACCACTCCAAATGGTCAGTGTCTCTTGTTTTACTATAGGCATATGTTTGAGTAGAATGAACATTTTGGTTTTATTATATATAAACTACCAACAACATTCCTACCAAATTAATTTTTTTGGGGGGGCAAGTATTGTAGAGATGAATATTTAGGAAAAATCCAGACTGGTCTCTTAATTTTTTCCGGAGCTGTATGTATATATGTATTATGACAGTAAGTTGAAGCAAGATTAATACAAATTGATGAATTATCAGCTTTTATGAGAGTTATTTTATTGTATTCTTTATAAAATATATATAAATAACATTTGCCCACTCTTACTGTTTTTATATATTAATTATATTTTGATTGATTGTCATTTCTTTTGACTGAAGAATTTTTATTTGTCCAATTTATGTCAAATTGATTGACAAAGCTTTTCTTAGAAGAACTGACAATATGACAGTTAAGATGTACCCCAGTCCAGATTAAAGTATCTACAAGAAACAGTTTAATTTTTCCTCTGATGGATGGATGGATGGATAGCCTTGGTGTTACCAAGGCTGTTGCTATGCTAGCCAATGAGTCATAGGCCACGTTAGACTGCACATGCCTCTTCGGTGCCTCAATGGTAACTATTTCTTTTTTAATTTATTTCTTTATTTAACCTTTATTTATACTCGATATTTCATTGAGGGGGGTGAGCCTCATGTACAATGATGTTGAGAAACAAAAAACTAAAATACAAACACAATATACAATACAAATACACAACAAGCTGGCAAAGAGAAACATCCCAGACAGAGATGTAGAGTGACTAGGAACATAATTAAATTGGTAAGTACAACATAGCCTAATTAAAACAGTTACAGCCAGAGTTTGGCAGATTCAAGACAGCATGTTTAAATTGGTTGAAGGATATCATGGTATTCATTTTAATGTGTTGCTGTAAGCTGTTCCAGGAGTCAGGGGCACTGAAGCTAAAAGCTGTCTTTCCCAGCTCAGACCGGGCTTGTGGAACATAAAACATAAGCATGTCAGTGGAGCTAACTTTATAAAAAATTATAAAGTAATGGGAACTATTGATGGCTAAATTAAATGTGTGACCTTTTCTGTGCTTTTTTTTAAAAATTGTGTTTCGTTTTGATATATCTGAAATACAATAGATAATATTAGTTTCTAGCCATAGTCGTCATTCATAACCTTACAATAGCACTCATAAAGGTTACAGTCGAAACTAATTGGAAAATGTGTATGTCAAAATATACAGTATACTCATCACCATATCACACACACACACACACACACACACACAAACATATGAAAAAATAACATTGCATACATCACTCATAGACCTTATCAAATCAAATTCACTTTATAATTACATTTTCATGAATTAACCTCATGTACTGCGCGTCGGACAGTTCTCGCCTCCACGGTGTCCATTAATACATGATACATGGACACCTCGTCGGGCATTAACCCTTACGTGTCTCCCTCTTAATACCTATAATCAGTCATTACTGTTAAACGAAACACTCTGTATAAATGGTATTGAGTTAATGTATGTAAATGTGCTTGTTTGTATGGATGTATGTTAATGTGTGCCAGCCACAACACTTACTGATGCAATCCCTATAGGAGTAATTGCTCAACCTTTCAAATGTGTGGATATGAAATGAATGGCAAAGATAAGATAAGATAAGATGGCCTTTATTGGTATTGTACAGTCACCTATACAACTACATTGGGAGTGCCAACTGAAGGTGCATTACACATAAAAAAACAAAGCTATTTAAGTAAAAAATGGTAAAAAACGAAACACAGAAATAACAAGAACATTTTTTGGAACAAGACAAGGGACAGGCGATGTCATAATAAATCAAATAAAAGGCCGTAAGCATATTGCAAACTACGTATGTTCAACACTAAATGCTAAAGTCTACTTAAAGGGGTAGTTCAGGATTTTAGACATAGGGCCTTATTCCCAAGTTAGCCTTGGTGTTCTTTATCAGTGGAGACCGTTTTCAACACATTTAATTCAGTCCTTCTAGTTGCAGAGTGCGCTCGTGCTAAGCTAGCGCACGGCATCGGGGGGATACCAGCCTGCTACTAAAACAGTCTTACCCACTCCACAGTACACCCGAGGCCAATCAATTATAACGCCAGACTATCGATGTAAATGTCTGTGTTGATAGAATAATTTTAGAAATAAAACCAACCTTGCATCGCATGAATTATGGCATTTTGAGGGACTACTTTCTTAGCAGCAGCGGACTTTTACTTTGCTGTGTAACCGAATCACTACAGCAGAAAGTAAACAGAGCAGCGTGGGACAGAAACTGAAACTGCACTGCCACCAGTCTACCGTCATTCTGTCCCGGTTCTCTGCTGCAGCTTCAGCGGGGGCTGTCTCTACAGACGCTCTTTCTCTTTCTGCCCTTTGAGCATCCCTCTCAATTCTTCATCAGTGTATTCCGGCTCGTACAGGTACGGGCAGCAGCAGGTAAACAAACTATTATAGAGCCTGTAACCTATTAGTCCGCCGCTGCCGCAGCCTACAAGGAATAAAGTCCCTCAAAATGCAATATGCGAGGTTGGTTTTATTTCTAAAATTATTCTATCAACACAGACATTTACATCGATAGTCTGGCGTTATAATTGATTGGCCTCGGGTGTACTGTGGAGTGGGTAAGACTGTTTTAGTAGCAGGCTGGTATCCCCCCGATGCCGTGCGCTAGCTTAGCACGAGCGCACTTTGCAACTAGAAGGACTGAATTAAATGTGTTGAAAACTGTCTCCACTGATAAAGAACACCAAGGCTAACTTGGGAATAAGGCCCTATGTCTAAAATCCTGAACTACCCCTTTAAGGCGATTTATCAACAATTAACATGTTGGTAATTGTTTGATTTATGATAGATTTAGCTTAAAAAAAAGACGAAAAAGCGTTTTTAAGACCTGTTAAAAGTATTTCTTGATTCATACAAAATAAGTACTGTCAACTTCGGAAATATATGTAAAAAATATAAAACACAAATTCAATGCAAATACATATGTACATACTTCAACCAATCAATCAATCAATCAATCAATCAATCAATCAATCAATCAATCAATCAATCAATCACCTTTATTTTCACAGGAAAGACACTGAGGTTTCCCACATTTACACACAGTAAACACAATCACAAGGATAACATATCAATGAGCAGAGAAAACAGAAATAAAATAGGATAAAAATCAATATATTGCCAAATTGACATATTTATTCAAATTTCAGAAAACTTGTAATACAAAAAAGAATTGTTTTAATGTAAGTTATCTACTGGCAAAGTTTTATGATGATTTATATAAGTTAAAAATATTACCCTATTCACCTGCAGTGCCTTGACTGAACTGTTCTGTGTTTGCCTGTATTAATAACTAGATATTTTGGTAGTATTGTGTCTGACAAATTGAAGTAAATCACCCATCCAGGTATCATTAGTTTTCATTAGTTCAACATATGCACACACACGTCAGTACAGCATCACCCACTGATTTCTCTGTAAGCCTCTGGCAGTGTATTGAATTGAGTCATCGCAGGTACACCTCACACACACACACTCTCTCACACACACAGACTCTCTCTCACACACACACACACAGACTCTCACACACACACACAGGTTCACGTCAGCACGTTGGATACCAGCCTTTGTCACAGCATCAGTGTGTGCGTCACTTTATTACGTTTAAAAGACGTCTCTACCTTTAGCACTAACTGTATGACGCATTCAGTGTCTGAAACAGGCACGAAGATGGATGGATGGATAGATAGATAGATAGATAGATAGATAGATAGATAGATAGATAGATAGATAAATAGATGGAAGGATACAGTAGATATATATGGATGAATGGATAGATAGAAATTATAGGTATCTGCACAAATGTAGGGGAGAGTGGCCTAAGTTGTGCCACCCCTTGTTTCTAGAAAAGCGTGGAAGAAATTGGAAATATGACCTCATATTTAAGAAGAGCCATCCATTTGACTCATCCTGTATAGAAGGGAGACACAAGGAATAACATATAAGCTCAAAAACGGTGTTTTGCCTTTCATAGTAAAAATGTCCATGATCAAGGTTTTTTGATTATTGTGTCTGAACAAGTATAGAAAAGTTTGAAAACATTTGACACATGTTTAGTGCTTTGGTATGCTACACTTTGAGTCTATACAGTTAGCACGATGTCAGCCCTAAACTGCTGCATCATGCTTATTATCCAAAATTCTGGGGTTGGGGTGATTTGTGCCAGAGGGCCTAGGTGAGTTATAAGTAAGTAAGTAAGTAAGTAAGTAAGTAAGTAAAATGTATTTATAAAAGCACATTTATGACAGTTTGCACTGTCCAAAGTGCTGTACATAGTGCATTCAGTAGGTAAACAATGAAGGTAAAATAACAATAACCAAAATAAAAGACATAAAGCCCATACATCCACATATAAACAAAGATAGCAGTGCAGAGGTAAGATTAATGGGGAGGAAAAGCCAGGGTGTACATATGGGTTTTGAGCCTTGATTTAAAGGCAGAAATGGAGGGGGAATCATATTTGTCAGGTGGCAGTTGGTTCCACAAGCACAGAGCAACTAGTGCAAAGTACATTGTTTTTAATATTTTTTTTTAAAGATATTTTTTTGGCATTTTTATGCTTTATTGATACTGACAGAGTTGAAATTGGGCAGAGAGGGGAGTGACATGCAGAGATCGACCGCAGGCTGGAATCAAACCCGGGTCCACTGCTGGCCGAGGCCCATGGGGGGGACGCCCTACCAACTGAGCTAAGGGCGCCCCCTACATTTCTAAAAGTGGTGCCAGTGGCATGGCTGTATACTCTGGTCACCAAAAAGAAAGTGATCGTCTACAGTAGCTCAGAAGAGACTGACATCTCCATTCCACTTAACGACACCACTGACAAGAGTTCAGATGGCCAGAAAGATGATGATGGTGACTTTGCAGGCAGAACCACCTAGATCTGCTAGGCCTTGTTTAAGAACATTGACCTTCAATCTTTGTAAAATATTTACATTAAATACACCTTAAATAAGTGATTGTCTTATGGATTTGTCTTGCATTACAGTATATGAGATATATATCAATGGCACAATTTACCCCATGGTATTCTCTTTTGTGGCACAACTTACACCACACCGGGGGCAAGTTGTGCCACAAGACAACTTTTTTTCCGAACGCTATATTTCTTAAACAGTTTATTCCAGATCCAAAGTTTGTATTGCCAGGGATGCACAACACCCTGACATATATGTACATATTTGAGTTGGAGACATAACTGTCAAGGCCTTACTTTAAAATCACTTTGAGTAAAAAGTGGCACAACTTAGGCCACTCTCCCCTAATGGAAAACAATTTTATGTTTGTAAGTTTTGTTATTAGTTCATTTTATTGTTTAGTTTGTATTGCGCGCGCACACACACACACACACACACAGACACAGCACCTTTGTGTGATTGCTTCTCTCAAGCTGAAGGTGAGCTCTGGTTACACAATGGTGAGCGGAGGAGAGTGTCTGTGTGTGTGTGTGTGCGCGCGCTTATGTGTCATTTGTGCTTCCCAAGCCAGGGTCTGCCTTGGCATCAATACACATGCTGCAAAGATCATAGTGCAAGACAGTCACACACACACACACACACACACACACACACACACACACACACACACACACAGAGTAGGAGGGTGGTTTAGGGAATATGAGAGATGGAGACCATGTGCGAAGTATCAATTTGCTGTGCACTTGAGCCCCAGGGTGTGTGTGTGAGAGTGTGTGTGTGTGTGTGTGTGTGTGTTGGTAGCCTTGAGTACACGTGTTTCACATACCTATACAATGTCAACAGGCCTTAGACCGACCACAATACAACACATTAATAATGCGTGGAGTCTTTTATTTCGGTTCTGAGCTGCCCAATTGGATGTAACGTAATAAGCATGGATTTATTTATATGGTCATGTCTTAAGAATACTGATGCGTGATCCTTCAATCAATGTGTGTGTGGGTGTCAGTTTGTCCGTATGTGTGTCTGTTTCTGTGTGTTTGTGTCAGTTTGTCCGTGTGTGTGTGTGTGTGTTTCTGTGTCTGTCTTTCTGTGTGTGGGTGAGAGAGTATGTGTGTCAATTTGTCCGTATGTGTGTGTGTTTCTGTGTGCGTGTGAGAGAGTATGTGTGTGTGTGTGTGTCTGTTTCTGTGTGTGGGTGAGAGAGTATCTGTGTGTGTGTGTATTTCTGTGTGTGTGCATGTGAGCAATAACTCAGAGTGGCTGGTAGGAATTAGCAGGGATTAGCTGCTCAGTCACCTGTGCATACATAACACACACACACACACACACACACATCCTTGTGTTACACATTGACAGTTGATGCCACGGTTAGTCACACACAGTAACACATGAGGAGGACACATACAGTTGCGTCATACAAGGGCAACAATTCATACGGTTTGATATTTATGGGTAGGATATTAGAAACATATTATATCATTCATAATCGCTATTATTAATTTATTTGTGTGTGTGTGTGTGTGTGTGTGTGGGCTGTAAAATAAACATGTAAAGCCGTTTAGTTTGTCTGTTCTGTGATACTGTAGAAACATGGCGGTGCAACATGGCGGCCTCAGCACCCCGCTCCTATGTAGATATAAAAGCTCATTCTAACTTTTATTTTCAAGTGACTACACAATAATTTAAACATACCTAATATTATGTTTAATTTCTACCAAGTCTGTTCTCAAGAATGCCAATACATTCTACACACTGAAACTTTAACATATAAAATCCAGTCCTAGATGTCCAGTCGAGGTTAATTAAAAAATAACTTTGTCTAATTTCATCTACGAGTAAAAATACAATTCATCGGTCACTCCAGTGGTGTAGTGGATAGAGCGTGTACCATATTGGCTCCGGCCCTCGATGCAGTGGTTGCGGGTTCAAATCCGACCCGTGGACCTTTACTGCAGGTCATCCCCCCACTCTCTCTCTCTGGCTCCCTATTTCAACTCTGTACTGTCAAATAAAGCTGGACAATGCCAAAAAATAATCTTAAAAAATAAAAATAAATATAATTTATATTGATGTGATTTATACAATTTCAGAAACCATTTTTATTTTTGGAGTGAGAAGTTGCTAAAAGTGTAACAACACACTTTTTATTTGTCTTAGACAAGAGGTCAGAATCACTGCGAACTGATTCATGTAAGAGCAGCCGAACATTAAACTCCCATTAATTAAGAACTGAACACACACACACACACAGAGGCACATACACACACATAACCACACACACACACATAACCACCCACACACACAGAGGCACATATAGGCACTTGAACGCCGTATAAATTATTCAAACACGTTTCACCCTGTTAATATTTAATTCAAACTTTACTCATGGTCTATAGTGTGAAACGGGCCTTTGGTTTAGCTCGTCTCATTAGTAACACAGTCTGTATAATTTATTGGCATTTTTCAGAACAGATCTGGTAGAAATGGAATAGAATATTTATACATATTTTAATTAGTGAATAATCGCTTTAATTAATTAATTTTTCTATGACCTTAGAATGAGCCTTTTAAATCTACATAGGAGCGGGGCGCTGAGGCCGCCATGTTGCACCGCCATGTTTCTACAGTAGCACAGAATGGACAAACTAAACAGCCTTACACGTTTTGATATATAGTGGGCGTCCTGGGGGAATGCACCTGAGGCTGTGGTGGGTGATGCCATCTTTAGTAACTAGCTTTTTGTCTTTGAAGGCCACCGTAGCTTCTGTAAATTCCCTATAAGGGAGGAATTAGCAAGGGAGCGTTGACATCTAGAATCTGAACACTAGATGCCGCTAAATACTTAAAAGTTTCCTTCAGCTATTGCAAACGTGGGTGTAACTTGCCAAAAACATCCTTGAATGTTGCACCTTATTAATTTCCGTTGTTTTCACCTTATAAAATGTTAACATAATTTATCCGTCTTAATATGATAATTAACGGCATAATGTGTTGGTGTTTTGGACGCTGTGAGATAAAACAAATCATTTGATGAGGTCAGCTTGGCCTTTAAGGAAAGGATGAGGCAACGTGTCTCACTCATTTCCATTATGTTGTTTTTTAAAGGCCAAACAATTAACTGATTCAAGACGAAAATAATTAGTTCCAATTAGTATCAGCCTTGGTCAGAATGAGATGGTAATGCAGGCAACCGCCCCCTGGCCATTATCCTTAGCAACCCCCATAGGGACGTATATTAAAGAAATAGGTTTAAACTCAGACTATGTGTGTGTGTGTGTGTGTGTGTGTGTGTGTGTGTGTGTGTACAGAGCAGGAGCACTGGGAGAACACACTAAAGCAGGGGTCCCCAAACTACGGCCCGCGGGCCAAATGCGGCCCACTTTTTATTGGCCCGCGGCCAATTTTAAAAATATAGTGTAATATGGCCCTTTTGATTTTTTTTTTTTTTTTGCATTTCTCAGTTAACCCACTAGTGCAGGGGTGTCAAACACTGATTGATTGGCCCGTGGCACATTTTAAAAATATAATGTAATATGGCGCTTTTAATTTTTAAATAATTTAAATGCACTCATTATATTACAGAGAAATATGTCCCATAAAAGAAAATGAGCAACAAGCCCATCCCAGAGGACCCTGCATAATATTTTATTTAAAATTAATATTATTATGGAAAATCTATGCGTCCTTCTCCAATAGCTTCTAATTCATCTGACACAGTGTCTCCATTTTTTTTCATACAAAATTCTTCAGATTTAGCCTCTTAATTTCCCTCTCAAAGTGCACCAGATTCATGCATTTCGCTTTAAAAACTTTAAAAAATCTCACCGGGGGGGCATACCCCCGGACCCATCTAGGAGGGTCGGGACCTCGGCTGGATACTATTTTCACCCTGCTGGACATTGGACGCAAAGGCTGGGTGTATCATTGGCATATAAACAAGAGGGGAAATGTGTCTGTTTAATGTGCAAGGAAAGTGTTGCCGTGAAGAAGGATTACAATTTACGAAGACACTATGAAACTAAACATCAGAGCAGCTACATGTCCTGATAAATGTGTTATTTTTGCAAAGTGGCCCGGCCCTTCGTAGATTTTTCTGTATGTGGCCCTCAGTGAAAAAAGTCTGGAGACCCCTGCACTAAAGTAATGTTTTCTTGGACCTTTGATGGGAAATTATTTTTGACAGGAGGAGCCAAGGAGAAATCTCAGCTACAGGAGAGAAATTGAGTTGTGGTGTGAGCAGAACCAATGGAGAACTGGGCATGTGTCATGGTAAGAACCGGTTTACTTCGTTAGCTACAGCAGCTAACGACAGTCACATGTCAATTTAAATTGAATAATGGATCATTTAAAAAGCGCCAAGTCCTAATACCTGCACAGCAATAAGATTGGGAGGGTTTTAATTAAATCAATGGGACAGGATTTAGTCTATGTGAAAGCTGCAGTTGAGCCAGTGCCTGAATGTGACCCATCACCTAGCTTGGATTTTAGTGTCAGTGACTTTCGCGTGATGCTTTGACGTGAAAGCCAATCAGCGTTGACATTGATTCTGACGTCATCGCTGCTCGTACTGACACAACAATGGAGGACCAAATTATTTGCAAACAAAAATTCTTAGAATCTCATCCCTCTTTCCAGTTTTTTTTTTGTAGAGTTTAAATCACTTTTTAAGTCCCTTTCCCTGTTAAAAAAATAAAATAAAAAAACACTAGATTTATTGATTGTTATCAAAATATGAAGACACATCATCAAATATGTCACAATTACAAAGACGTGTGTTGAAGAGGAACCTTTACCTGGTGACCATGCCTCCACTGACACAGGTACAGTATCACAAAACTTAACTAACTACATTTATTTTCAAGGTACTTTTTAAACTCACTTAAAAGTAGACCTTAATGGATAGATAGATCTAGCCATATCAAGTGTGAAAAGTACACCTTACAGTTTTCCCAACTTTTTCCCCAAAAGAATCCCAGGGTCACTCTGTCTCCTATACAGCCAGCTAAGCCGGAAATCCCCCCCCCTCCCCCTAAACAATTCACAACAACCATCAACATCTAAGGTTAAAAAAAGCAAGAGGCCAGTCAATGCTAAGTTGTTGCGCAGACATAAGAAGTAATAGCTTCCAGGTTAGCATGTGAAGGAGAAAGACGCTCCCAAGCCTTCACTATTATTTGATATATATTAGCACCACACACTACTCAAAACACACTACTACTTTTTTGCTTGGTTATTGCGACCACTGACTTTTTGGCGTTGAGACTGTCATGATGAAAAAGGCACAAGGCGATTTAACACCAACACTACACAGTAAAATTACAAGAGTAAAATTTCCGGAGTTAAAATAAATTTACTCAAAAATAGTATTTTTTGCTCCGATATGAGGTGAAAGAACGAAACAAGAGTTGAGAGAGATGCAGAGTTAGATCAGAATAATAATAATAACTAGAACTGCGAGCAGTTGTGAACGGGGGCCAAGCCTCCCACGCGACTCGGGATCTGGCGTCGTCGTCCGCGGCGCCGGCCCCTCGCTTCACGGAATCCGGGGATGTAAAGTTTTTGAATGTGGGATGTTTGGTTTGGGAGTTATAGACCAAAACGCAAAGAAAACGCAGAGAAAGATGCTCAAGGGTGTTTTTGGCGCCCCCTTTTGGAGCACTTTAAGGAAAAAGTAGAAACAACCTGAGAACTATAGGATAAACACATTTGTGAAGTTTGGTGTTAATAGGATGAATCGTTTTGGATTTAGGAGCAGTTTGGTACAAGGTAGCTAATGTGCAAATCTTTAAAGCGCTACCGTTTGGTCTTCTGATGGTCGTAGAAAAATTCTTTATACAACTTTTGCTCGTGGGAGTCGGTAGAGCATAATGCTTTTGGTTTCGTCCAAATCGGGCAAAAACTGTAGGAGGAGTGTGTTTTGGTGACTGACACAGTTTTTGCGATGTAGGGAAAAAAAATCCCATAGGCAAATGGGCGTGGCCTATCTGAAAAGATGCAGCTGACTTGTGGGCATCTGTGGATATAAAGTTTTTGACTGTGGGATGTTCGGTGTGGAAGTTATAGCCCCAAACGAGTTTTCTTTGCTTTTTGTGGTTTTGGCGCCCCCTATGGATGACATTCACAAAACAACGTTAGATAGAAAGATGCAGCTTAATGTACCAAACAAGTAGATGTCAAGTTTTTGAATGTGCGATGTTCGGTTGGGGAGTTATAGCAAAATCCAATTGTCAACCTCTCCATTGTAAAGACACTTTTTTGAATTTCCCGCCAAAACACTTAGGAAATGGCGAAAACAGGCAAAAAAATTGAAAAACTCTTTTTTTTAATAAGTCCCGCCCAGAAAGGAATTTCTTGCCCATATTTTTGCCATAGACTCAGGTATGCCCCATGATAGTCTCCCTTGAGTTTCAAGAAAATCCCTTTTTTTTTTTTTTTTAACGGATTTTCGCAAATCTTTAAAGCGCTACCGTTTAGTCTTCCGATGGTCGTAGAGAAATTATTTGACCAACTTTTGCTCGTGGGAGTTGGTAGAGCATAATGCTTTTGGTTTCGTCCAAATCGGGCGAAAACTGTAGGAGGAGTATGTTTTGGTGACTGACACAGTTTTTGCGATGTAGCAAAAAATCTATCCTATCGCAAATGGGCGTGGCCTATCTCAAAAGATGCAGCTGACTTGTGGGCATCTGTGGATATAAAGTTTTTGACTGTCGGACTTTCGGTGCGGATGTTATAGCCCAAAACGCATTTTCCTTTGTTGTAGCGCCACCTAGTGGCCGGCATGTCTGAATTTTTGTGTCTGCGTACCAGGCACGGACTTGGATAAGCCATGCAAGTGGCATGTCCCAAGCCTTTACGGTTTGGGCTGCAGCACCAGTTTTACGTAAGTCCAAAGAATAATAAAAGGCCCAACAAAAACAATAGGGTTCCCTGCCCCGCAGGGCTTGGGAACCGCGTTGCTCTGCAAAACGCGGTCCCAGCCCTACTCGGGCTTGGCCCCCTAACTAGAACTGCAAGCAGTTGTGAACGGGGGCCAAGCCTCCCACGCGACTCGGGATCGGGCGTCGTCGTCCGCGTCCGCGTCGCCGGCCCCTCGCTTCACGGAATCCGGGGAAGTAAAGATTTTGAATGTGGGATGTTCGGTGTGGAAGTTATAGCCCCAAACGCGTTTCCTTTGCTTTTTGTGGTTTTGGCGCCCCCTATGGATGACATTTGCAAAACTACGTTAGATAGAAAGATGCAGCTCAATGTACCAAACAAGTGGATGTCAAGTTTTTGAATGTGCGATGTTCGGTTGGGGAGTTATGAGCAAAATTAAATTGTGAACCTCTCCATTGTAAAGACAGTTTTTTGAATTTTCCCATTTTCCCGCCGAAAGACTTAGGAAATGGCGAAAACAGGCAAAAAAATTGAAAAACTCTTTTTTTTAATAAGTCCCGCCCAGAAAGGAATTTCTTGCCCATATTTTTGCCATAGACTCAGGTATGCCCCATGATAGTCTCCCTTGAGTTTCAAGAAAATCCCTTTTTTTTTTTTTTTTAACGGATTTTCGCAAATCTTTAAAGCGCTACCGTTTAGTCTTCCGATGGTCGTAGAGAAATTATTTGACCAACTTTTGCTCGTGGGAGTTGGTAGAGCATAATGCTTTTGGTTTCGTCCAAATCGGGTGAAAACTGTAGGAGGTGTATGTTTTGGTGACTGACACAGTTTTTGCGATGTAGCGAAAAATGTATATATACGCAAATGGGCGTGGCCTATCTCAAAAGATGCAGCTGACTTGTGGGCATCTGTGGATATAAAGTTTTTGACTGTCGGACTTTCGGTGCGGAAGTTATAGCCCAAAACGCCTTTTCCTTTGTTGTAGCGCCACCTAGTGGCCGGGATGTTTGAATTTTTTTGTCTGCGTACGGGGTACAGACTTGGATGAGCCCTGCAAGTGGCATGTCCCAACCCTTTACGGTTTGGGCTGCAGCACCACTTTTATGTGGAGAAGAATAATAAGAAGAACTAGAACTGCGAGCAGTTGTGAACGGGGGCCAAGCCTCCCACGCGACTCGGGATCTGGCGTCGTCGTCCGCGGCGCCGGCCCCTCGCTTCACGGAATCCGGGGATGTAAAGTTTTTGAATGTGGGATGTTTGGTTTGGGAGTTATAGACCAAAACGCAAAGAAAACGCAGAGAAAGATGCTCAAGGGTGTTTTTGGCGCCCCCTTTTGGAGCACTTTAAGGAAAAAGTAGAAACAACCTGAGAACTATAGGATAAACACATTTGTGAAGTTTGGTGTTAATAGGATGAATCGTTTTGGATTTAGGAGCAGTTTGGTACAAGGTAGCTAATGTGCAAATCTTTAAAGCGCTACCGTTTGGTCTTCTGATGGTCGTAGAAAAATTCTTTATACAACTTTTGCTCGTGGGAGTCGGTAGAGCATAATGCTTTTGGTTTCGTCCAAATCGGGCAAAAACTGTAGGAGGAGTGTGTTTTGGTGACTGACACAGTTTTTGCGATGTAGGGAAAAAAAATCCCATAGGCAAATGGGCGTGGCCTATCTGAAAAGATGCAGCTGACTTGTGGGCATCTGTGGATATAAAGTTTTTGACTGTGGGATGTTCGGTGTGGAAGTTATAGCCCCAAACGAGTTTTCTTTGCTTTTTGTGGTTTTGGCGCCCCCTATGGATGACATTCACAAAACAACGTTAGATAGAAAGATGCAGCTTAATGTACCAAACAAGTAGATGTCAAGTTTTTGAATGTGCGATGTTCGGTTGGGGAGTTATAGCAAAATCCAATTGTCAACCTCTCCATTGTAAAGACACTTTTTTGAATTTCCCGCCAAAACACTTAGGAAATGGCGAAAACAGGCAAAAAAATTGAAAAACTCTTTTTTTTAATAAGTCCCGCCCAGAAAGGAATTTCTTGCCCATATTTTTGCCATAGACTCAGGTATGCCCCATGATAGTCTCCCTTGAGTTTCAAGAAAATCCCTTTTTTTTTTTTTTTTAACGGATTTTCGCAAATCTTTAAAGCGCTACCGTTTAGTCTTCCGATGGTCGTAGAGAAATTATTTGACCAACTTTTGCTCGTGGGAGTTGGTAGAGCATAATGCTTTTGGTTTCGTCCAAATCGGGCGAAAACTGTAGGAGGAGTATGTTTTGGTGACTGACACAGTTTTTGCGATGTAGCAAAAAATCTATCCTATCGCAAATGGGCGTGGCCTATCTCAAAAGATGCAGCTGACTTGTGGGCATCTGTGGATATAAAGTTTTTGACTGTCGGACTTTCGGTGCGGATGTTATAGCCCAAAACGCATTTTCCTTTGTTGTAGCGCCACCTAGTGGCCGGCATGTCTGAATTTTTGTGTCTGCGTACCAGGCACGGACTTGGATAAGCCATGCAAGTGGCATGTCCCAAGCCTTTACGGTTTGGGCTGCAGCACCAGTTTTACGTAAGTCCAAAGAATAACTAGAACTGCAAGCAGTTGTGAACGGGGGCCAAGCCTCCCACGCGACTCGGGATCGGGCGTTGTCGTCCGCGGCGCCGGCCCCTCGCTTCACGGAATCCGGAGATGTAAAGTTTTTGAATGTGCGATGTTCGGTGTGGGAGTTATAGCCCCAAACGCGTTTTCTTTGCTTTTTCTGGTTTTGGCGCCCCCTATGGATGGCATTCGCAAAACTACGTTAGATAGAAAGATGCAGCTCAATGTACCAAACAAGTGGATGTCAAGTTTTTGAATGTGCGATGTTCGGTTGGGGAGTTATAGCAAAATCAAATTGTCAACCTCTCCATTGTAAAGACACTTTTTTGAATTTTCCCGCCAAAACACTTCGAAACAGGAAGTAAAAGTGAAAAAATAATTTGTTTAATAAGTCCGGCATACATAGGAATTTCTTGGCCATATTTTTTTTATAGACTCAGGTATGCCCCATGGTAGTCTCCCTTGAGTTTCAAGAAAATCCCTTTATTTATTTTTTTCAAGGGATTTTCGCAAATCTTTAAAGCGCTACCGTTTGGTCTTCCGATGGTCGTAGAAGAATTATTTGACCAACTTTTGCTCGTGGGAGTCGGTAGAGCATAATGCTTTTGGTTTGGTCCAAATCGGGCGAAAACTGTAGGAGGAGTATGTTTTGGTGACTGACACAGTTTTTGCGATGTAGCGAAAAATGTATATATACGCAAATGGGCGTGGCCTATCTCAAAAGATGCAGCTGACTTGTGGGCATCTGTGGATATAGAGTTTTTGACTGTCGGACTTTCGGTGTGGAAGTTATAGCCCCAAACGTGTTTTTCTGCTGTTGGAGCGCCACCTAGTGGCCGGGATGTCTAAATTTTTTGTCTGCGTACGTACCATGGACCTGGATAAGCCATGCAAGTGGCATGTCCCAACCCTTTACGGTTTGGGCTGCAGCACCACTTTTACGCATGGAAGAATAAGAATAAAGAATAAAGAATAAAGAATAATCCCAGCAAAAACAATAGGGTTCCCTGCCCCGCAGGGCTTGGGAACCGCGTTGCTCTGCAAAACGCGGTCCCAGCCCTTCTCGGGCTTGGCCCCCTAATAAAAGGCCCAACAAAAACAATAGGGTTCCCTGCCCCGCAGGGCTTGGGAACCGCGTTGCTCTGCAAAACGCGGTCCCAGCCCTACTCGGGCTTGGCCCCCTAACTAGAAATGCAATTCCTGAAGAAATTGCGGTGTGAATGCTGCGCTGCTGAACTGAAGCTGATGCTGAATAAACTTCACTGCTGAATGTTGATGAAGAACGAAGGATGAATATATCTGAATGAATAGAATGATTGAATAATACAATTTATGAAAAATGAATTAAAAATTTATGAATTATGACCTTGAAACTTGACCTTTGACCTCTAAACTCCTATGGGGTTATAATTGAGTCATAATAAACATTTGTGCAAAGTTAGAAGAAAATCCGTGTAAGTCTATATTTTGCGGTAACTGGGACTTGAACCACCAACTTTAAGCTCAGGGTTTAAAAAAAAAAAAAAAAATTATAGATATGCCTAATGTGTCATATGCACTTCCCACGAGACATGTTCCCCTTCACACAAAGATTTAAGGTGAAAATGTTATTCCCTAAGCAGGATTTGAACCTATGTTCTTCAGGCTGCGAGACCTAGGCTTAAACCACTAAGCCACCAAAGTTGTTGAATCTATCAGAGCAGGTCACATCTATAAAGAGAACTCTATATTCCTATGGCGCGGTGGTGAGCTAATCAGGGCCAATTGGTAACAGCTGTGGTCCCTCTCCACCTTTAGAGCTGAGCGAAACGCATCCTTCAAACTTCTGCCTCTCACACGCAAACCGTTTGTCTGACAGACAAAATGAAGATACCGTGAGAATCAGAAGATTCCAAGATATGGATAAAAAACTTAAAACTGTGAAATAGTAATTGAATAGACTTGGAGCTAAAGTACATTGATGGCTTGATGGAGAGCTCGTCTGAGTCAACTCAGTAAGCTACAACATAAAATAAAAGATTGCGGTGGAGGCTAGAACGGAGGCGGAAGCGGAGGCGGCTTCTTCTTCTTCTTCTTTTAATTTCCGGCAATTGCCTTTTCAGCACATTGCTGCCACCCACAGGACAAAGATAACACGCGTTCAATGAACGATCTGAAAAAAAGCATTTCCTGCTGAGTTGAAAAGTTGAACAAAAGTGGAAAAACTAAAGGTTTATAAAGTCGAAGTTTATAAAGGTCATACTTGTGTAAAATAAGTTTAAAAGGAGATGAGTTTTTTTTAAATTATCTATTTCAAATAGCCTACACAATGGTATAACTGCAGCAAGACAAACTATGCAATTAATATTAGATATTATTGCATATTTAATCAAGTAAATAAATTACTATTTCATTTAGAACTGTGCCATATCTCTCCTCTTCACCCCAAAGCCCAAAAAACATTAGGATTAAAAAAAGACAGTGCCTCACCAGCCATAAACCTCACTGCACGTCTCTTCACATTCACACTCTCTCACTCACACACACACACACACACACACACACACACACACACACACACACACACGGACTCTCTCACTCACACAAACACACACACAGTTTCACATGGGATGTTACTGGTTTCTATGGCAACAGTTGATGACAGTGTCTTCAGTTATTTTGGTCCTGTAATACACTGATATGCAGCAGTTGGTTGGACACCATTTAGCTTGGAAGCCCAAAACTTCCATTGTGTAGGTTCGGTAGTCACATCTATGCGACCGGCAGAATATGTCTTTTTTGGGTGTAATAAACCTTTAAATATCTCTGAAGTTATGAATTTTATGAAAAAATTGTGAATTATGGAAATGTGCTCCCATGCAAGACGAACATGGGACAATTTGAATCCTTAAAAGGAGTTGAAAAGTTGAATATATAGAGGTTTGAATAACATTTCTTGCTGAAATTATGAAGAAGTTGAAAGACATGGATACAAATCTTAAAACTATGAAATAGTAATTGAATAGACTTGGAGCTAAACTACCTTGATGGCTTGAATTTATATGAATCAGCTAAAGGAGTATGAAGATGTGGAAAAGTAAGAAACAGTCTTAAATATGAACAGTAGTGAATTGTTTAACTCTAATAGGAATGATGTTGAATATTTAAAAATGTCTAGATAAAATTACAATTGAAAGACATGAAAAACAATGTATGTGTGAAATAGGCCTTCAAAGAGCAGAGTGTTTGCCCCATTTCAACTGTGCCTCTACGAACTGTCTAATAAAGCGGAAAAAAGAAAAAAATAATCAAGAAAAAAAAGTGAAATTGCCCTTTAATGGGCAGAGTGAGTCACCAAGGTGAGTGTATGTCTTATTGAGGGTCTGTGATCAGGCAGAAATCCCACCTTTTAGAGGCCTCAGAGAGGTCATTTCATCCAAAACGTCACCTCAAACCGCTGCCTCTAACTAGCGGACCCTGAGTCTAACTGACAAAATTATTTTATTGTTAGAACCAGAAGAATCTGATGAAGACACAGTGTGAAGATTATGTCTGTAATGTGAAGAATATGAGAACCAGAGCATTTCAAAGGTGTGGTACAGTCTGCCTTTCTCCAGAAATGTCATGTCTCAGTTATCAAGGCGGCAGTTGGTTGGACACCATTTAGCTTGGAAGCCCAGACCTCCCATTGTGTAAGTCCGATTGCTTCAGTAGTCACATCTATGCGACCGGCAGAATATGTCCTACATTTTGATGTAAAAATTATCCACGTAGGGTTTAATTTGTGGGAGTGAGAGGCAGTTAAGTGGAAGGTTTTGGTGTATTTTTACACCAGTTCTACACTGTAACAGTTGGTTTCCCCAGTCTGCCTCTGAACATTCCGTCCCATCCGGATCCCATTATAAATTTAGAAAGAGGTTGAAAAAAGCTTAAAACTAAAACTGTGTTTGTTCAAAGACAGTTGAAGATTTTAAAAAGTTGAATAAGTGTTTAATAGCTGTAATTAATGTGAATTGTTTAACGTTTGAATGGAGTCTCTAGCTGAAAAAATGCGGGAGGAGATAGGTTTCAAAGCAGAAGAAGTTTTAGCGGTTTGGAATGCTGCTCCTATCCGCTTCAATGTTAAATAATTTTTGTTTAATTGCTATTAATTATGAAGTTATTAATTTTTTTGAAATTTTTGAATGAAAGCAATAATGTGGAAAATGGGCTGAATATGAGGATAGTTGAAGGAAGTTTGTGGAATGAAGCATGTTGAAGATATGGACGTGCATGAAAAGCGGGCGGAATAATAATAATAAGAACTAGAAATGCAATTCCTGAAGAAATTGCGGTGTGAATGCTGCGCTGCTGAACTGAAGCTGATGCTGAATAAACTTCACTGCTGAATGTTGATGAAGAACGAAGGATGAATATATCTGAATGAATAGAATGATTGAATAATACAATCTATGAAAAATGAATTAAAAATTTATGAATTATGACCTTGAAACTTGACCTTTGACCTCTAAACTCCTATGGGGTTATAATTGAGTCATAATAAACATTTGTGCAAAGTTAGAAGAAAATCCGTGTAAGTCTATATTTTGCGGTAACTGGGACTTGAACCACCAACTTTAAGCTCAGGGTTTAAAAAAAAAATAAATAAATTATAGATATGCCTAATGTGTCATATGCACTTCCCACGAGACATGTTCCCCTTCACACAAAGATTTAAGGTGAAAATGTTATTCCCTAAGCAGGATTCGGACCTGTGATCTTCAGGCTGCGAGACCTAGGCTTAAACCACTAAGCCACCAAAGTTGTTGAATCTATCAGAGCAGGTCACATCTATAAAGAGAACTCTATATTCCTATGGCGCGGTGGTGAGCTAATCAGGGCCAATTGGTAACAGCTGTGGTCCCTCTCCACCTTTAGAGCTGAGCGAAACGCATCCTTCAAACTTCTGCCTCTCACACGCAAACCGTTTGTCTGACAGACAAAATGAAGATACCGTGAGAATCAGAAGATTCCAAGATATGGATAAAAAACTTAAAACTGTGAAATAGTAATTGATTAGACTTGGAGCTAAAGTACATTGATGGCTTGATGGAGAGCTCGTCTGAGTCAACTCAGTAAGCTACAACATAAAATAAAAGATTGCGGTGGAGGCTAGAACGGAGGCGGAAGCGGAGGCGGCTTCTTCTTCTTCTTCTTTTAATTTCCGGCAATTGCCTTTTCAGCACATTGCTGCCACCCACAGGACAAAGATAACACGCGTTCAATGAACGATCTGAAAAAAAGCATTTCCTGCTGAGTTGAAAAGTTGAACAAAAGTGGAAAAACTAAAGGTTTATAAAGTCGAAGTTTATAAAGGTCATACTTGTGTAAAATAAGTTTAAAAGGAGATGAGTTTTTTTTTAAATTATCTATTTCAAATAGCCTACACAATGGTATAACTGCAGCAAGACAAACTATGCAATTAATATTAGATATTATTGCATATTTAATCAAGTAAATAAATTACTATTTCATTTAGAACTGTGCCATATCTCTCCTCTTCACCCCAAAGCCCAAAAAACATTAGGATTAAAAAAAGACAGTGCCTCACCAGCCATAAACCTCACTGCACGTCTCTTCACATTCACACTCTCTCACTCACACACACACACACACACACACACACACACACGGACTCTCTCACTCACACAAACACACACACAGTTTCACATGGGATGTTACTGGTTTCTATGGCAACAGTTGATGACAGTGTCTTCAGTTATTTTGGTCCTGTAATACACTGATATGCAGCAGTTGGTTGGACACCATTTAGCTTGGAAGCCCAAAACTTCCATTGTGTAGGTTCGGTAGTCACATCTATGCGACCGGCAGAATATGTCTTTTTTGGGTGTAATAAACCTTTAAATATCTCTGAAGTTATGAATTTTATGAAAAAATTGTGAATTATGGAAATGTGCTCCCATGCAAGACGAACATGGGACAATTTGAATCCTTAAAAGGAGTTGAAAAGTTGAATATATAGAGGTTTGAATAACATTTCTTGCTGAAGTTATGAAGAAGTTGAAAGACATGGATACAAATCTTAAAACTATGAAATAGTAATTGAATAGACTTGGAGCTAAACTACCTTGATGGCTTGAATTTATATGAATCAGCTAAAGGAGTATGAAGATGTGGAAAAGTAAGAAACAGTCTTAAATATGAACAGTAGTGAATTGTTTAACTCTAATAGGAATGATGTTGAATATTTAAAAATGTCTAGATAAAATTACAATTGAAAGACATGAAAAACAATGTATGTGTGAAATAGGCCTTCAAAGAGCAGAGTGTTTGCCCCATTTCAACTGTGCCTCTACGAACTGTCTAATAAAGCGGAAAAAAGAAAAAAAGAATCAAGAAAAAAAAGTGAAATTGCCCTTTAATGGGCAGAGTGAGTCACCAAGGTGAGTGTATGTCTTATTGAGGGTCTGTGATCAGGCAGAAATCCCACCTTTTAGAGGCCTCAGAGAGGTCATTTCATCCAAAACGTCACCTCAAACCGCTGCCTCTAACTAGCGGACCCTGAGTCTAACTGACAAAATTATTTTATTGTTAGAACCAGAAGAATCTGATGAAGACACAGTGTGAAGATTATGTCTGTAATGTGAAGAATATGAGAACCAGAGCATTTCAAAGGTGTGGTACAGTCTGCCTTTCTCCAGAAATGTCATGTCTCAGTTATCAAGGCGGCAGTTGGTTGGACACCATTTAGCTTGGAAGCCCAGACCTCCCGTTGTGTAAGTCCGATTGCTTCAGTAGTCACATCTATGCGACCGGCAGAATATGTCCTACATTTTGATGTAAAAATTATCCACGTAGGGTTTAATTTGTGGGAGTGAGAGGCAGTTAAGTGGAAGGTTTTGGTGTATTTTTACACCAGTTCTACACTGTAACAGTTGGTTTCCCCAGTCTGCCTCTGAACATTCCGTCCCATCCGGATCCCATTATAAATTTAGAAAGAGGTTGAAAAAAGCTTAAAACTAAAACTGTGTTTGTTCAAAGACAGTTGAAGATTTTAAAAAGTTGAATAAGTGTTTAATAGCTGTAATTAATGTGAATTGTTTAACGTTTGAATGGAGTCTCTAGCTGAAAAAATGCGGGAGGAGATAGGTTTCAAAGCAGAGGAAGTTTTAGCGGTTTGGAATGCTGCTCCTATCCGCTTCAATGTTAAATAATTTTTGTTTAATTGCTATTAATTATGAAGTTATTAATTTTTTTGAAAATTTTGAATGAAAGCAATAATGTGGAAAATGGGCTGAATATGAGGATGGTTGAATATAGTTTGTGGAATGAAGCATGTTGAAGATATGGCCGGCCCTGAAAAGCGGGCGGAAGTAAAATAATAACTAGAAATGCAATTCCTGAAGAAATTGCGGTGTGAATGCTGCGCTGCTGAACTGAAGCTGATGCTGAATAAACTTCACTGCTGAATGTTGATGAAGAACGAAGGATGAATATATCTGAATGAATAGAATGATTGAATAATACAATCTATGAAAAATGAATTAAAAATTTATGAATTATGACCTTGAAACTTGACCTTTGACCTCTAAACTCCTATGGGGTTATAATTGAGTCATAATAAACATTTGTGCAAAGTTAGAAGAAAATCCGTGTAAGTCTATATTTTGCGGTAACTGGGACTTGAACCACCAACTTTAAGCTCAGGGTTTAAAAAAAAATAAAATAAATTATAGATATGCCTAATGTGTCATATGCACTTCCCACGAGACATGTTCCCCTTCACACAAAGATTTAAGGTGAAAATGTTATTCCCTAAGCAGGATTCGGACCTGTGATTCAGGCTGCGAGACCTAGGCTTAAACCACTAAGCCACCAAAGTTGTTGAATCTATCAGAGCAGGTCACATCTATAAAGAGAACTCTATATTCCTATGGCGCGGTGGTGAGCTAATCAGGGCCAATTGGTAACAGCTGTGGTCCCTCTCCACCTTTAGAGCTGAGCGAAACGCATCCTTCAAACTTCTGCCTCTCACACGCAAACCGTTTGTCTGACAGACAAAATGAAGATACCGTGAGAATCAGAAGATTCCAAGATATGGATAAAAAACTTAAAACTGTGAAATAGTAATTGATTAGACTTGGAGCTAAAGTACATTGATGGCTTGATGGAGAGCTCGTCTGAGTCAACTCAGTAAGCTACAACATAAAATAAAAGATTGCGGTGGAGGCTAGAACGGAGGCGGAAGCGGAGGCGGCTTCTTCTTCTTCTTCTTTTAATTTCCGGCAATTGCCTTTTCAGCACATTGCTGCCACCCACAGGACAAAGATAACACGCGTTCAATGAACGATCTGAAAAAAAGCATTTCCTGCTGAGTTGAAAAGTTGAACAAAAGTGGAAAAACTAAAGGTTTATAAAGTCGAAGTTTATAAAGGTCATACTTGTGTAAAATAAGTTTAAAAGGAGATGAGTTTTTTTTTAAATTATCTATTTCAAATAGCCTACACAATGGTATAACTGCAGCAAGACAAACTATGCAATTAATATTAGATATTATTGCATATTTAATCAAGTAAATAAATTACTATTTCATTTAGAACTGTGCCATATCTCTCCTCTTCACCCCAAAGCCCAAAAAACATTAGGATTAAAAAAAGACAGTGCCTCACCAGCCATAAACCTCACTGCACGTCTCTTCACATTCACACTCTCTCACTCACACACACACACACACACACACACACACACACACACACACACACACACACACACACACACACACACACACACACACACACACACACACACACACACACGGACTCTCTCACTCACACAAACACACACACAGTTTCACATGGGATGTTACTGGTTTCTATGGCAACAGTTGATGACAGTGTCTTCAGTTATTTTGGTCCTGTAATACACTGATATGCAGCAGTTGGTTGGACACCATTTAGCTTGGAAGCCCAAAACTTCCATTGTGTAGGTTCGATTGCTTCAGTAGTCACATCTATGCGACCGGCAGAATATGTCTTTTTTGGGTGTAATAAACCTTTAAATATCTCTGAAGTTATGAATTTTATGAAAAAATTGTGAATTATGGAAATGTGCTCCCATGCAAGACGAACATGGGACAATTTGAATCCTTAAAAGGAGTTGAAAAGTTGAATATATAGAGGTTTGAATAACATTTCTTGCTGAAGTTATGAAGAAGTTGAAAGACATGGATACAAATCTTAAAACTATGAAATAGTAATTGAATAGACTTGGAGCTAAACTACCTTGATGGCTTGAATTTATATGAATCAGCTAAAGGAGTATGAAGATGTGGAAAAGTAAGAAACAGTCTTAAATATGAACAGTAGTGAATTGTTTAACTCTAATAGGAATGATGTTGAATATTTAAAAATGTCTAGATAAAATTACAATTGAAAGACATGAAAAACAATGTATGTGTGAAATAGGCCTTCAAAGAGCAGAGTGTTTGCCCCATTTCAACTGTGCCTCTACGAACTGTCTAATAAAGCGGAAAAAAGAAAAAAAGAATCAAGAAAAAAAAGTGAAATTGCCCTTTAATGGGCAGAGTGAGTCACCAAGGTGAGTGTATGTCTTATTGAGGGTCTGTGATCAGGCAGAAATCCCACCTTTTAGAGGCCTCAGAGAGGTCATTTCATCCAAAACGTCACCTCAAACCGCTGCCTCTAACCAGCGGACCCTGAGTCTAACTGACAAAATTATTTTATTGTTAGAACCAGAAGAATCTGATGAAGACACAGTGTGAAGATTATGTCTGTAATGTGAAGAATATGAGAACCAGAGCATTTCAAAGGTGTGGTACAGTCTGCCTTTCTCCAGAAATGTCATGTCTCAGTTATCAAGGCGGCAGTTGGTTGGACACCATTTAGCTTGGAAGCCCAGACCTCCCATTGTGTAAGTCCGATTGCTTCAGTAGTCACATCTATGCGACCGGCAGAATATGTCCTACATTTTGATGTAAAAATTATCCACGTAGGGTTTAATTTGTGGGAGTGAGAGGCAGTTAAGTGGAAGGTTTTGGTGTATTTTTACACCAGTTCTACACTGTAACAGTTGGTTTCCCCACTCTGCCTCTGAACATTCCGTCCCATCCGGATCCCATTATAAATTTAGAAAGAGGTTGAAAAAAGCTTAAAACTAAAACTGTGTTTGTTCAAAGACAGTTGAAGATTTTAAAAAGTTGAATAAGTGTTTAATAGCTGTAATTAATGTGAATTGTTTAACGTTTGAATGGAGTCTCTAGCTGAAAAAATGCGGGAGGAGATAGGTTTCAAAGCAGAAGAAGTTTTAGCGGTTTGGAATGCTGCTCCTATCCGCTTCAATGTTAAATAATTTTTGTTTAATTGCTATTAATTATGAAGTTATTAATTTTTTTGAAATTTTTGAATGAAAGCACACATGTGGAAAATGGGCTGAATATGAGGATAGTTGAAGGAAGTTTGTGGAATGAAGCATGTTGAAGATATGGACGTGCATGAAAAGCGGGCGGAATAATAATAATAAATGCGGTGAATATCAAAGCTGTGAATGCTTTCAGCATTCACACCAATAAATACGCAGAATATCAATGCTGTGAATGCTTTCAGCATTCACACCAATAACTAGAAATGCAATTCCTGAAGAAATTGCGGTGTGAATGCTGCGCTGCTGAACTGAAGCTGATGCTGAATAAACTTCACTGCTGAATGTTGATGAAGAACGAAGGATGAATATATCTGAATGAACAGAATGGTTGAACAATAGAATGTTTGAAAAATGTGGAATATTTGGAAGTTTGAATGGACTTTTCAGATGAACTTATGAATTAATTATGACCTTAAACTATGATAAATGTTATCAGTTCATCTTTGAGTCAGAATCAACATTTGTGCAAAATTTGAAGAAAAACCGTGGAAGCGTTCATAAAATACTGCAGTCACAAAAGGCAACGTCACAGTGACCTTTAAATTTGACCTTTGAACTCCTATGAGGTCATTAGTGAATCATAATCAACATATGTGCACATTTTTAAGAAAATCTGTGTAAGTCTAAAATTAAGCGCCGGCCGGGATTTGAACCACCGACCTTTGTATTTCAGGGTTAATCGACTATGCACTCTTCCACCCACAGTTAGTATGACTCATGTTCCCAGTCAGACGTCGCCTGGCATTCCCAGCGCTGGCAAATTAAATTTGCTGCGCGTGTTGGTCTGAACACGCTCCGTTGAAGCTTTATCAAGAAAACCAGAAATCTGGCTGGTGGTTTCAATTGGTTTCAATCTAATATGGGCGTGCCAGAGCCCTTTATATGGTACTCCGGGGAGGACGTAACCGGATGACGACAGTGACGTGCATGCGCCGTCGAAGCCGTGATAGTAAACATCAAAGATAGCTGCGGATATGTTGTGTGAGTTTGAGACTGCTTTGGCCTCGACCCTTAACGATTTGGAAGACGGCACTCAAATCTTTCATTAGCAAGTAAGTGGAATGTTCTGTTTTGCCGACCGACAACGGCAAACGTTTAATTTAACAGTTTAACAGCTGTTTGCTAAACGAAAGGGGCTTACGTCACCTTGTGCATCGCTCTGATTGGTTGTAGTGCTATCCAACTGCGTGCAGTGGCATTTGAAATGCACAAGTAGGAGCCGCCCCTTAAATTGGAAATTACTATTGATCGTGGCCAGACCCTCTATCGTTCAAGATATCAGGGTCTGGATTTACAGGCTAAGTCAGATGCACATTTAGCAGGATAAAATTTGATGGCAAACACTTATCTTGAACCTGTGACCTTTGAGACCCCAATCCAAAGCACTTTCCAGTACACCACCAGATTTGTGTTATAAGGAGGAGAGGAGGTGATATTTTAAAAGGTAAGACGGAAACGGAGAAACCTAGTGAGACACTAGTTTGTTCAGTGTTTATTTCTCACCATAAAATAAAATTTCACCACATTATTATTTTAAACCGCAATATTCAAATTTGATAATACCTATCACTTTACCTTCAAGTCCCAGTTATTTTATGATAAACCTGTACACAAAACATTTCAGAAAGGATATTGATGATAATCTTATTGACCTCTTAAGATAGAGAAGATGGCATAATCAAATCAACAAGTGTAAAACAACATGTTTGTTCGAATATATGTTACATTGTAGGCTACCCTCTATGCATATGCATACCAATAACTGTGTCAGACACCTGTCAAAAGTAGGGCTGGAGCCTCCATCGATGCAGATCTTCTTTTGAATATTGTGTAGGAAACCCAGATGCATATATGTTGTTATATATTATATGATGTTATATAGTGATGCTAAATGATACCCAAGTGTCTGATAATGACGTACATGCATTTTAGACCCTTAGTGCCAAATTTCCTGGATTGCGTGAAGTTGAACCAAGCAAATTTTCCATGTATGGTCAATGGTCATGCTGCTACACGGCCTGTCCCTGTCCCTGTAGTCCACTCGGTGTAACGGGAGGCCAGAGGGCGGTGCCTGATACTATCCGGTTACTTTGAGGGAACCTGGCCAATCAGAGCAGACCCCCTCTGTTCAAACAGAGGGCAGTTGTATTTAGTCTCTAAACAGAATGTTTAGGGGCAAAACTGTAGTACCAAAGTTAGATTGAAAAATCTCTAATGTTTTTCTTTGATTACATCTCTTCTGTTGCTCAATTCATGCTCAGCTGCTGATTATATAATGGATACGTCAACAAGACTGAACATTTTTAAATAATAAGCCCATTGTTAACATTCATTCTACAAGTGACCCACAGAAACTGAGAGAAATCTCCATCTGCTGGATGTCACACTTAATTATGCTTAAATTATGGATGATTATAGCATTAGGTTTTTTGGCTCCCCCTGGAGGAGGGAAAACTGTTATAAAACAACTTCAAAATTAAGAATTTGAAAATGGTTAAATTAATATGAATTGTACTGAGACGTTGAATAATGCCCACCTTCAAGTTAAATCAGATATAGTCTGTTAGAATATTTCAGCTAATTCACAATTTATTAAAGTGTTATTGGTACATCACAAATGTTAACCGCATAAACTTTTAAATAACTCTTAACTCATAACTCTTAAAACTATGAAATAGTAATTGAATAGACTTGGAGCTAAACTACCTTGATGGCTTGAATGTATTTGAATCAGCTAAAGGAGTATGAAGATGTGGAAAAGTAAGAAACAGTCTTAAATATGAACAGTAGTGGATTGTTTAACTCTTATAGGAATGATGTTGAATATTTAAAAATGTCTAGATAAAATTATTACTGAAAGACATGAAAAACAATGTATGTGTGAAATAGGCCTTCAAAGAGCAGAGTGTTTGCCCCATTTCAACTGTGCCTCTCCGAACTGTCTAATAAAGCGGAAAAAAGAAGAAAAAAAATCTAGAAAAAAAGTGAAATTGTCCTTTAATGGGCAGAGTGAGTCACCAAGGTGAGTGTATGTCTTATTGAGGGTCTGTGATCAGGCAGAAATCCCACCTTTTAGAGGCCTCAGAGAGGTAATTTCATCCGAAACTTCACCTCAAACCACTGTCTCTAACTGACGGACCGTGAGTCTAACTGACAAAATTATTTTATTGTTAGAACCAGAAGAATCTGATGAAGACACAGTGTGAAGATTGTGCCTGTAATGTGAAGGATATGAGAACCAGAGCCTTTTAAAAGTGTGGTACAGTCTGCCTTTCTCCAGAAATGTCATGTCTCAGTTATCATGGCAGCAGTTGGTTGGACACCATTTAGCTTGGAAGCCCAGACCTCCCATTGTGTAGGTCCGATTGCTTCAGTAGTCACATCTATGCGACCGGCAGAATATGTCCTACATTTTGATGTAATAATTATCCACGTAGGGTTTAATTTGTGGGAGTGAGAGGCAGTTAAGTGGAAGGTTTTGGTGTATTTTTACACCAGTTCTACACTGTAACAGTTGGTTCCCCCACTCTGCCTCTGAACATTCCGTCCCATCCGGATCCCATTATAAATTTAGAAAGAGGTTGAAAAAAGCTTAAAACTAAAACTGTGTTTGTTCAAAGACAGTTGAAGATTTTAAAAAGTTGAATGAGTTTTTAATAGCTGTAATTAATGTGAATTGTTTAACGTTTGAATGGAGTCTCTAGCTGAATAAATGCGGGAGGAGATAGGTTTCAAAGCAGAGGAAGTTTTAGCGGTTTGGAATGCTGCTCCTATCCGCTTCAATGTTAAATAATTTTGGTTTAATTGCTTATTAATTATGAAGTTATTAATTTTTTTGAAATTTTTTAATGAAAGCACACATGTGGAAAATGGGCTGAATATGAGGATAGTTGAAGGAAGTTTGTGGAATGAAGCATGTTGAAGATATGGACGTGCATGAAAAGCGGGCGGAATAATAATAATAAATGCGGTGAATATCAAAGCTGTGAATGCTTTCAGCATTCACACCAAATACGCAGAATATCAATGCTGTGAATGCTTTCAGCATTCACACCAATAATCCCTACAAGATCAATAGGGTTCCCTGCCCCGCAGGGCTTGGGAACCGCGTTGCTCTGCAAAACGCGGTCCCAGCCCTACTCGGGCTTGGCCCCCTAATAATAATAATAATAATAATAATAATAATAATAATAATAATAACTAGAACTGCAAGCAGTTGTGAACGGGGGCCAAGCCTTCCACGCGACTCGGGATCGGGCGTCGTCGTCCGCGGCGCCGGCCCCTGGCTTCACGGAATCCGGGGATGTAAAGTTGTTGAATGTGGGATGTTCGGTGTGGGAGTTATAGCCCCAAACGCGTTTTCTTTGCTTTTTGTGGTTTTGGCGCCCCCTATGGATGACATCCGCGAAACTATGTTAGATGGAAAGATGCAGCTCAACGTACCGAACAAGTGGATGTCAAGTTTTTGAATGTGGGATGTTCGGTTTGGGAGTTATAGACCAAAAGGCAAAAAAATTGCAGAGAAAGATGCAAGTGGATAAGGAGATGTATACTTTTTGTGTTTTTGGCGCCCCCTTTTGGCGAAATTTTCCAATTTTTTTTGAGGATGTTCATTAGGACTGTAAGACCATATTTCTAAAATATTGTCTTGATACGATGTATAGTTTTGGATTCATGATCACTTACGTACAAGGTATTACAAGGAAGCTAATCGGCGAATCTTTAAAGCGCTACCGTTTGGTCTTCCGATGGTCGTAGAAAAATTATTTGACCAACTTTTGCTCGTGGGAGTCGGTGGAGCATAATGCTTTTGGTTTCGTCCAAATCTGGCAAAAACTGTAGGGGGAGTATGTTTTGGTGACTGACTCAGTTTTTGCGACGTAGAAAAAAATCTATCCCTTTGCAAATGGGCGTGGCCTATCTCAAAAGATGCAGCTGACTTGTGGGCATCTGTGGATATAAAGTTTTTGACTGTCAGACGTTCGGAGTGGGAGTTATAGCCCCAAACGCGTATTCATTTGTTGTAGCGCCACCTAGTGGCCGGAATGTCTGAATTTGTTTGTCTGCGTACCAGGCACGGACCTGGATCTAGTGATGCAAGTGGCATGTCCCAACCCTTTACGGTTTGGGCTGCAGCAACATTTTAAATAAAAAGAAGAAGAAATGTTCCAAATTGAAAAATCGAATCTTTAAATCGCTACCATTTGGTCTTCCGATGGTCGTAGAAAAATTCTTTATCCTACTTTTTCTTGTGGGAGTCGGTAGAGCATAATGCTTTTGGTTTCGTCCAAATCGGGCGAAAACTGTAGGAGGAGTATGTTTTGGTGACTGACACAGTTTTTGCGATGTAGCGAAAAATATATATATACGCAAATGGGCGTGGCCTATCTCAAAAGATTCAGCTGACTTCTGGGCATCTGTGGATATAAAGTTTTTGACTGTCGGACTTTCGGTGTGGAAGTTATACACGTTTTCCTTTTTTTGTAGCGCCACCTAGTGGCCGGTATGTCTGAATTTTTTTGTCTGCGTACCAGGCACGGACCTGGATCTAGTCATGCAAGTGGCATGTCCCTACCCTCTACGGTTTGGGCTGCAGCACCAGTTTTACGCGGAGAAAAATAGGAATAATAATCCCTACAAGAACAATAGGGTTCCCTGCCCCGCAGGGCTTGGGAACCGCGTTGCTCTGCAAAACGCGGTCCCAGCCCTACTCGGGCTTTGCCCCCTAATAATAATAATAAGTGCCAGCTGTCCTGTCCAAGCTGCAGCCACAAGCTGACAGGCTGTGGCCTCTACAAGACCATCAGAAAGGTCCTGGACAGTGGTGGCTGGTACTTCATGGGGACAGAGTATTTGGAGTGCAGGTAAATACCTTTGTGCATACATGTCTATTTTTGTGACATACTGACGATATTGATAAATATGAAAAGGTATAAACCTAATTTCTTCACTAAAAAAAACAAATTTGTATGTTCTCAGGCGCTGCACGAAGAAGGTGAGCGGCTGGGACGAGTGTGTGCGGAGACAGCTTCCGCTGGCCCTACAGCAGTTGTTCCCCGCCGTCATGACGTACAGGCTCGCGTGCGACAGGAAGGTTGTTGCCCAGATGAAGGGGAGGACATTGGGCAACAGCGTAAGCCGGCTGCGCGCCTTCCTGGTTGAGCAGCACACAGCGGAGTGGGTAAGGCGGTGCACGCTCTTCCTGCACACCTGCAGGCCGTTTAGGCGTGTGGGTGTGGAGCTGCCCGACCTGCCCGACCTGCCGAAGATGGAGCCTGTGCCGACGACTACGTGGCTGCTCTCCACATACGTCAGGGAGCCGACGACTACGTAGCTGCTCTCCACATACGTCAGGGAGTCCTTCTCAAGGGTAGATGAGCTAAAGGCCAAGGTGACATCGACCTTCGGCTCCATCACAAAAAAGGTGAGAAGATTAGACTTTGCCTGGTATAAGTATGTATTTACCCTGGATATTAAAGTCTATGATGAAACCAGGACCGAAATCGATGATGAGGCATTGGAATACATTCTAAAACAACAGGATATTGGGGTCTTAGAAATTTAGAAAGCCGAGAGGTCCCATGCCCCGTAATTCCGCCACTTCCGCTTAACAGCTCTATACAGATGCCTTCTTAAAGTATGTCCTACCATTATTTAAGTTGTGTTTTTGTTTTTGCCCCTGTCGAGCACCATTGTTTTGTTTTGTTATGATTTTGTTGTTGTGCTCCATGCCATGTGCTGTGGCCGAGAGCCGTGAATAAAATGAAATGGAAATGAAACGATTAACCTTTATTAACCCCTCTTTGACTAGACGGTGCAGTCTCCGCTGTGATTGCTCGGTTGGATGATGGCGGAACTTTTACTCGCCAGAAATTTAGAGCGTCGAACAATTCATTTCCTGCATTATTATTGTTATTAAAAGTCAGTCGTTTACTTTCAGGAAATCAGTGGAACCGAGGAGTCTGTGGTTGGGACTCGGATTCTGATTCCGAATCAGAAAAAAGTCGACGCAACTTCGTCCATTTGACGGCTCTACTGTCCAACCAGATGAGGATTTTAAGGTAAGTATCGTAGGCCTATTACTAATATTTAATTTTATTTCAGCCTGTAGGCCTACTATATTATTTAATTTTTTTATTCAATCAGGGACACTCACAAATAGAAATAAACCGTTAACTTCCAGGTTAAGATCCGTCTCCCTTCGAAGAGCCATACATCCCAACTTGCCCTCAAACTTCAACGGAGTGAAAATAATATTTCTTTCAAGTCTGGGTCAACATACTATTTGCATTGGCATTTTGTCACCTTCTTAAAAAAAAATATATATAAAAAATTAGACAGTCTTTTGAACGGCTCCCTTTGAAGAGCCATACATCCCAACTTGCCCTCAAACTTCAACGGAGTAAAGGCGGGTCTAATGAGCACTGCTGTGTACCGCTGTGCTCAGCGTCAAGCAGGTACAATAGTAGTTTGAGCTTCCACTGCTTCCCGAAGAACAGCAGTCTTTTCGTTTGTCTGGTCTTTGAGCAGATCCCCGTTAACTTCCAGGGTTCTGAAATCGATTTTGAGGAGGAACTCTCAAAGTATCATCAAGAGAGTGAATGCATTTCTACGGCTGGAATCCCGGAGTCAGCCTATAATCCTTCCGTTTTGGACTCAAATTTGGGATCAATTGACGCAACTCTGTCCCCCGACGGCTCTACTATCCAACCAGAGGAGAACTGTAAAGTGAGTATGGTATTAATAGTATTTTATTTCAGTTAGTATAACAAATATTTTTTTTTCCCATCAGGAATACACATAGAAAATAAATCCTTTACTTCCAGGAAATCTGCGGAACCGAGGAGTTGGTCATCACTTCTTCCGGTTCGGACTCGGATTCGGAGGAAGATTTTAACGTGAGTATAGTTTTAAAAGTCATATATTTCAGTCTGTATAACAATATTGTTCATGGGGTTGCTTGTGGTGTAGTGGTTAGAGCATCCCCCCCCCCATTTCAACTCTGTCTCTCCAGTCTTGTCTAATAAAGAAACAATGCGAACAGTAATCTTTTTTCTTCTTCTAGAACAACAAGGTTTCATCTGAAGTGAGTGAAGCTGTTCGGCCCAAAAAGCAGCCATCTCTACTGAGGTGAGATTATGTCTGTTCTAGGTCAAAAATTAAGCATTCCAGGTGTAACAAACTTACTTTAACTGACATAAACTGTTACCTTGGCCGAACCTAGAACAGCTTTGCGCTGTATAAAGATGGATCTATTCCCGAACATAACGTTTGACCTAAGGTACAATTTGTCATCAGAAGATGAAGAGGAGAGTCAGCTAACCTCAGGGCAAGACGCCAGATGTGCCCCGATGTCAGCGTCTGAGCTTGACAGGTTGGAGAGGAGCAAAAACGAAGCCAAGACCGTGAGGCAAACGCGGTGGGCTTTAAACTGCTTGAAAACATGGGCTTTCTCTGAAAAATATCACCATGGATCTAAAGTCAGTGGCGAAGACGGAGCTAAACACAGTACTAAGGGAGTTTTACGGATCTATCCGGACAGCCAAGGGTGAGCGATACAGCATCAGCAGCTACCTTGGGCTCCGGGCTGGCTTAAATCGCTACCTAACGAACCGCCGATTAGCCGGTCCTGTAATATTATGCTAGACCCACAGAGTCTGGGCCTATTATCTCATAATCCGTCTATGAACCAACTGGTTTCCACACTCTTTTATTTTAGCAGGGAGCATGCACAAGTATTATTCATAGAAAAAAATAAAATGTGGGGGCACACTGGGTCTTGAAACGGGCCCCGAGATCGTTAAGACCGCCCCTGCCTGCTTGCCCTGCCGCCTGACGAAACGCTGCGCCTTCTCTCTGCCAGGCCCCCAGGACTGTGCCTTCTCCGAGCAGCCAGCATGGACATGTGGCCAAGCCATTGGTATTGCATGGTGAGGGGTGGAGCTTATTTTCATGCGGCCCGTAGGCAGATTTCCCCGTCAACACAGTACAAGCGGCGAACAAGATTGCGTCTCTACAAATTTTTTCTGGATATCAATCATAGGCTCATACTTATCTTTAGACCATATACTATTCAAATGGAAGTTTTCTCATTTCAAAACGCCACCTCAAGCGTTTTATTAGCCCAACGGCTTTTCAAGGCTTTCAGTTTGTTTTCGCCAAGCTAGATGCTACAGAACGAGAATTATTCTGCACCCGCCTCCAGTCCGCTACGCTTGCCGCCCTCTTTCTTGATAGGTCCATAGTGCAGCTACGTCATGCTTCCGGGCCGCATGACATTTCCGGATTATGCTTCCTTGTTACTTCTCTGCGCCAATGAGCAGCTTTCATAGGAATGAATGGGCGCCGTGTTTCAATCCGGTGTCCATTTCTTTATATGTCCATGCTCTCTGCCCGCTCGCCTCTCCATTGAGAATGCATTAGTGGGCGCAACAAACGCCTTGGCCCGTGTGAAACGGACTTAACTACTGAACGAAGGAAATCAAATGAGGTAATGGCATTTTCCCCCCAAAAAACGGGACAAATTCCGGGAGAGGTTTTTCTTTTCCCGGGACAGCTGGTGAAAAAAGAGAATAATTTCGGGAAAAACAGGACAGGTGGCAACACTACATGATCTTGAGACCATTTCACTTTGAATAATAGAAACAAGCTAAAATACCATCTGTAATCAGTGGTTTAGTCTGTGAAAATTTAACTGCAAATTTAACGTTACCTCATTAGCTACTACCAGCGCTCCTTCAAGGGCCCTGCCTAATACATCAGTGGGTATTTTAAATCTTATAATTTAATGTGAAGCGGCCTCTTGTCCTAAGACACATTTTTTTTTAATTAATATATTGGCTAGCTAAGGTTATCTATCTGGGTTCTTACCTGAACTACATTAACTATAAAGTGGCTAATCGCTACTAGCCGTTGGTTGCGCTAACGGCAGCTTTACGTTAACATTCAGCACACTAACAAACTAGTCAGGGGACTACACATGAACAATTGCCTTTAGTCTAATTCTGGCATTTTTAACCCATGTATTATCATGTGTTTTATTGATTTTCACTGTCCCCTTCTTAAATAAACTGAATTGAATTGAATTGCTAGGGAACTTATCATCAGTAAACCACGGACCTATTATAGAGGGAGCAGTTAACGTGTGGATTGAACAATTGCGGATGTGTAAAAGGTTTATGAGCTGCCGTGAGCATCGCAGGTTTGTTTTGAAAGCAGCACAGAGGTTGACATTAAATACGAGTGTGACAGTTGATCCTGGGGCCTGTTTCAGGTAGCTGGTTTTACATACTCTGGGTTTAACCCTGCGCTCTGAGTTGGTAAACTCAGAGCGCAGGGTTGATAAGCAACTCTGGGTTTTCGGTTTCAGAACAGTGGATCAGCGTTGGGTTTATCAACTCTGAGCGTGTTCACTCTGGGTGGAGCGTGTGCATAAAAGCCATCGTCAATGGATCGCTGATAACATGATTCACCATGGAAACAGAAGAAACAAATGATTGATCCTCCCACTTCTCCACTTCTCAAAAAATAAATCTCCGCTCCTCCCACTAGAGTTAGAAATATTAACGAATGAGCTTATGGTAGCCTATGGAGAAGAATTAACGGGATATTGTCTCATAACTCTGATCTAATCTCCTCGGCAATTCAGAAAAAAAAACAGAGCAAACATTTTTTGTCAAGAGAATCATTTCGCTTCCGTATAGCCTATTTTAAAAAGTTACGCATATCAGCTGTAAAGTAATAAAGCTGGCGCGGCACAGCATTGCTGCTGACAGTGTTTTATATTTGCTGTATAATATGTTGGCAAGCTATAGTCTAATAGCCTACTGTGCAGCAAACAGAATAGACTGTCGCTTCTTTTAAATGGGGAGTGAAAGACATTAACGTCAAGACACATTAGGTGACAGTTTCCATTGAAGAGCCTGATTGATTTATTACCAGATCCATTTTCCTCAAGTGATCACAGTTTACATTATTATATAATTTTTATATTCATATTAGGCTATTTAACGAGGCTCGTCTGTGACTTTAGGATCGCAGAAGTGAACTGTAGCCTAACGATCGCGTGCAGCCGCAGCGTTACATGAATCCACCTGACATAAATCTGTTCAGTGACACAGACGTTAAAAAACATACAATAGGCTATACAAATAGGTTTATTAATCTGAATGTAGAGCATGTCACGATGTGTAAGGTGGCCGCCTATATGAACGGACCGAGGGCTGAGAACAAGGCTACTGATCAGATAAATGATTGGTCAAACGTAAAATCATCAGGAAATGATATAAACATCCCGATGGAGATTTCTATAGAGTGATTTTGCTTCAAACTGTACAGGGACGCGTGTGACAGTGACACTCTTTCTTCAGTCGGAGCTGCAGCGTAAAGTGAAAACAAACTCGGGTAGGTCTAACCACCTACCGAGCAGGTTAGACCCACGGCGTATGTTGCCGCAGTAACTGACTCTCGGTTGCACTGAACCTGCTACCTGAAACGGAAAACCCAGAGTTTCCACCAACTCAGAGCGAACAAACTCCGGGTTGCCTCAAAACCAGCTACCTGAAACAGGCCCCTGACTGCTAAACGGAGAGTTACCAAACAAACAAACTAACTGTAGTGATGTATTGAGCTGAATGAGACATTGTTAACGTAAGAATAATTTTCTATCAACATCCAAGGAGAGGTATTCAGGTGGGAATGATGTGAAACATATTTTAGTGGAGCTAACAACAGGTAAATCTACGTTAAAACTATTCAATAACATATCATTAGCCTCATAGCATAATTGCCTAAATAATTTTTACTCTGCTCTACTTTTACTCAGCATGTACTCTATTCTACATCTACTTTACCCTACTCTATAACCCTTAAAATATTACTTTGGCAATTAGGCGAACGAAAAAATGTCTGTCCCCTAGGGGGGGGCATGACAGAAAATAATTGAGAACCACTGGTGTAGTGACAGGCAGGATGCATGGTCATGAGGTAACACAAATTGCGTGTGGTTTAGCTATGGACCTATAAAGAAATGGACACCGGATTGACACATGGCGCACATTCATTCCTATGAAAGCTGCTCACTTGAGGTGGCGTTTTGAAAAGAGAAAACTTCTATTGTATTAGTACATGGTCTAAATATAAGTATAAGCCTTTGATTGATATCCATAATTTTTTTGCAGACACATTCCTGCTTGACGCTTGTATTGGAGTGAACAGGGATATCTGCTTCCGGGCTCGTATGGAATTTACCACCCGTCCACAGCCAGCCAAAACATACCATAAAATACCATATTTAAATACCAGGCTTGGCCACTGAGCACTGCTGGATTGAGGAAGAAGGCACGGCTCCTTTGGGGGCCTGCTCACATCGCGTAGTGAAAGGCAGGAGGCCATGAGGTAATACAAATAGTATTCTTTACACTGATGGTTTTGTTTACTGTTAATATAGCAACTGCTGCATTCTCATTACCATAACATTCACAGTATTCCTATTCAAAATTTGCATTTTTTTGGGGGGCCTAAAAAAACTATATTTTTTCAATAACAGTGTACGTTAGGGAAGTTTTAATGTCTCCATAGCAGAATCTTGTTTTGTCTACATAAGGTTCATTCGAGGTACCGGATGTAAGTCAGCAAACGCAAGGACATTGAGCACAGAGGACAATTGGACCTGCTGTAATCTCTGTGTCCAAGAGATAGACAGTGGGGAGAGGAGGGGATTACTGATTAGTGTGTGTGTGTGTGTGTGAGAGAGAGAGAGCGAGAGAGAGAGAGAGAGAGAGTGTGTGGGAGAGAGAGACAGACAAAGTGTGTTTGTGTGTGTTTTTATTGCCCTGCTTACTGGCCTATGTGTTGAAATGCGGTTAATTACAAAATGTTGTCGGATGTACATTTTTATAACAGCTAATATAATTGTTGCAAGTTATTGTTTACGGTGGTGAGAATATAAAACTACAATGACAACCACCACATATCTTTGTTTTAATGACGATATGGCATGTGTATCAAGCTTTTATGGTAAAAATTGAGGCAATATTATAAGGAAAGGGTCCATAAGGTATTTTAATTAATCAATCAAATTCATACACAGTGTATAGAGCTTTTTATACACAGCAAACAACTATTATTAAACCAAAAAGCGTTTTCATGTTAAGACTAAACGAGTACATCTTAAAATGCTGCCAAAATGAAAACTGGAGTGGAGTATCAAGGGTTAGAAAAAGTGTTGCCACTCTGTTGACTGCTGGAAAGGATAAGTCTATTACACACACACACACACACACACACACACACACACACACACACACACACACACACTCACTCACTCACTCACTCACTTCAATAATGCCTTATGCTAAGATACAGACATGCTGTGCTCTTGTGTTTGCTAAACTATAATGTATAGTTTGCGCTCTCTCTTTGCGCTGTCCTTCATATACTAGAACAATATAACTTTGTATTTGCCTTTTCCACAGCACACACACACACACACACACACACACACACACACACACACACACACACACACACACAGTTTTGAAGTATACAGCATTACATTTGCAAAAGAAAAATTGTGAAATCAAATGTGCAAACTGTGTGCACATGATTATGAGAACACTTTACCTATTACCTGTGTCCTTGTGTAACTTTATGCAAGGGCACTCTGACTCTGACAATTAACGTGTTACATTTTTAATTTCATATGCATTTTTAAACAGCCACGCCTTCCTGCAAATTGTGTGTTTGGTGGTTTTCGCTGCGATCTTCAAGCTGTTGTTGACGTGTGTGTGTGTGTGACTTTATTAATTAGTAAAATGAGGCTGAGTGACTCTGTTGACCTCTGGCATTTAAAATGGCAAACACACACACACACACACGTACGTACATAGATAGAGACACACACACAGATAGACACACTCACAAAGACACAAACACACATTTAAAGGTATTACGAAGAACTTCTAAATGTTCATAGTCTTATGATCCTCTGATGATGTTGCTAGCTACGTTGGGCCCTTTGTTTACATACCAGTTTACAGAGCCTAGTCTGTGGATTAACACTAGATTTGTTTCAGCACACACATTACGAACAGGTAGCGGATCATGAGGAGATATTGACTGATTTTGACAAAAAAGTGATTTTGACAACAAGCGTTCTCCAGAATCACTGACTCCACCTTTAAAGCTCCCATATTATACACTTTTCGGTTCTATTATACACCATATTATATGGTCTTAGTGGTCCCTAATACGTTTTTCTTTAATTGTTTGCTGAAAAAAACTTTCAGATAATTTATTGTACTATGCTGATGTTCAGCTAATCTCACAATGGCCTATTTTTTAAAAAAGAGTTGCAGGTCCCCTCGTAAATATACAATCTTTGAGCTCCCCCCGCCCCCTGTCCGGAAGCGAAGCCAGATACGCCTCGCCCTCTGTCTGTCAGGGCCGTGGACCAATAAGAAATAGGGGTGTGGGCTGCACAGTGGAAGCTTCTGGCTTTACGGTTTGTGAGGTCAGAAAAGGGGATAATTCTGACTGGAGTGTTTTTGGGGGGAGGGGTGGGGGTTTCAGAAAAGGGGAGAGTGAGAAAAGGAGAGATTGTTATTTGTTTTGATATTTTGGCAGTCTCTAGGCACACCGTGGACGCATGGATATGTTGGAACACATTCAAAAAGTGCATTTAGCATAATATGGGACCTTTAAACTGAATACATCAGACAATAAATCTAAAATATTTCACGTCACTTCCAGGAGCCAGATGGTTGTGAATTCATTCAGGCCTAATTGTTCTACTTAATGTGTGTGTTTGGTTTTTTTTACTCTTATTTTAGTGGTTTTATAGTTTTATACACATGGACGAAAAAAAAACAAAATAAGTAAACACATACAATACATACACAACACTCTCCCTTCCTCTCCCCTCCCTCCCCTCCCCCCTCTCCCCTCCCTCACATAAACAGACAAGGAATACAGAAAAAAAAGTGAAATAAATAACTAAGACAAAATGATTAAGAAAATAAGCTAGAAATACACAAGAAACAAAACAAAACTGAGGCAAACCAAGTTTGTGGCTTCATATTACCAAATACTTGAGGCTGTAATTTCTGCCAAAGGTGCCAAAGTACAAACAAAGTATTGAGCAAAGGCTGTGAATACTTCTGTACATATTACATTTTCAGTTGAAGGGTGGTCACTTGAACTTATTTCGATGGACCCTGTACCAATTGACAAAGAAAGAAAAAAAAACATAAACAAATGTCAAGTAAAGTAAAACAATTTGAGGAGAAAATATAAAAAGAGGAAAACAAATAATTAAATGATAAGTTACATACACTCCCCCCCCCCCCCGGACTTCCCCTGCTATGCAAAAGACACATATTGCATCATCAGCAGCAGCAATCATTTCCTGTTCTCGTGAACTCAAGATAACACAGGATGAAGTTGCCTCGCGTTTGTCTAATCTGTTGATCTGAAATTCTCTGAAAAGGACATAAGGTGAATTGATAAGGATTATACCTTGTGCTTGAAAGTTTTCCATGACGTAGAGACCTGCGGTCCTCAGAAGCTGCTGAAGAGCGTTGACACGGAACTGTTGGCGTCAGTGTTTGAGTGACAGTCACACACTGAGACACCTCGGAGCAGAATGGCTGCAGTCGCACACCTCGCCTTTCTGCTGTTTGCTTTCATCAGCAACATTCACTCTGAAGAACGAATCATCATCCTTAAGAAAGGAGGCTATTACACCTTCAAACCCGATCGCAAGGCCAACACCTCCTGCCTGATCTCCAGGTCTGTTGGAGAGGAGAAGCTTGTCCTATGGAACACCTCTGACTCCTCGGCCGAGAACTCCACGCTACCGGACGGCTTGAAACAACGACTGACAGTTTCCATCAGTGAGTGGGACAAAAAGTCTTATTACAGGATCCACAACCTGACCCCTTCAGACTCAGGCCTGTACCAAGAGCAGTGTTGGACCGATGGCAATGTGACATTTGAGAGGAACACCAGTGTTATTATTTGTAGTAGGATAGATGAGGGAACAGTTTTCACACTGGGTGGTGGAGACACTTTGGACCTGCCATGTGAGGACGCGGCTGACGATCTGGAAATCCAGTGGCTCATGGCTGGTGGATACTTTGGGTCATTGACATTATGGACAAGAGTTTTTCGGGATGGTATGACATCGGTGACGGACATTGTTAAAGGAGGATTTAAAGTGGTGAAAAAAGCATCAGGTCCTCGTCAATCCAACATCACGATGCCAGTCAAAGGGAGGTTCACTTGTCTTGTGATGAACCAAGAGCAGTGTGTCAGCAGTAGCCCTGTAGAGACACTCATACCATCAGAGACAATCTACCGCTCGGTGGGAGAGACGGCTGTGGTTCAGTGCTATGGCTATGCTGGTGACGAGTCCAGTTGGGTGAAGGGGTCAGCTAAATACCAAAATGAGTCACTGGTGTTTTCATCGTTGGCATTAAGTGACTCAGGTCGGTACTTCTGTGAAAACTATTACAGTAGTAATTGGTTTGAGCTGGTGGTGTGCCCCAAATTTGGCCCCCCTGATGTAGAGCTCTTCTCAGGAGGAGAAAATGTCACTATCAGATGTATCGGAGATTTGAGTGAAGGTAAGAGATTCAATTGGTTCATGACGTCGAAACAAACAAAAGGCAGAGTCGTTGGTCAAGATAGGTTTGATCAGAACAGAATAATTACCTCTCGCGAGTCGGTTACTATCTTAAATGTCTCACTGGAGGACACAGGGGAGTATTGGTGTGCAGTTAAGGGCACACAAGGCCTATGTCTGCCAACAGCCAAAACTCTTCTGATGTACAGAGATCCCTTTGGGGTTTACTCTAAATTCTACACAATAAGGTGCATAGTGCTCAGTATTCTGCTGGGAGGTCTCTGTGTCATTGTGCTGACTGTGATGTATAAGACCAACTGAGTAGAGGCTTGAATGGATAGTTTAGTACCTTTTGAAGTGGGGTTGTATGGGGTGATTCTGCATAGTTAGTGTGTTACCTTATGGAGATGGCGATCAGTGCAGTTATTTTAAAATGTTTTGGGGAGACGTGGCTGTAGCAGAAGCCAGCCTTGGACTTGGAAAAGGGAGCCAGAAGATTTTTATTTTTTTTTCTCGCCATTTATATAAATGCTTACCTAAAATCTAAATATCCGTTCAATTATTCTCTAAATTCAGGATTGTTTCACTGCTGATTTGCCGACTGATTTTTTTTAGTCATGGTTCAACCGTGTAAACCACTTTCTTGACTTAAAATTTGGAAATGAATCAAATGTAGAAGTGGTTCTAGAGAAACATCTCATAATAATTTAGTATAAGGTAAAAGCAGGTATAATTATCAGTGTTTCCCCTACCATTATACAGGCCTGGCGGGCCCGCCAGGCCAACGGGACCCCCCGCCAGACTAACAGCTGCCAAAAAAAAAAAAAAAATGTAAAAAAAAAAAAAAAAAAAAATTAATCTTTTTTTTTTTTTTTTTTTTGTCTGCGCTACGCCGCGCGATGCACGTGTGCATTCGGAGCGCACATGTCAAACAGGGAAACTGACGAGAAAGAACCTTCCTTTATAGGTCTATGGCATAGGCTACACTGGAGATATTTAGGACTCAGTAACAGGGAGTTGAACAGGAAAAAGTGATGAGCAAAACTTAGAAAGTTAAAGTCGCTACGTCGCCATGGCAACCAATATGTATCAACAGCTGAGACAGCGCAGCAAGTTATCTTGAAAACAGCAGGCTATAGTAGCCCTACAAGCTTTATTTTTTGGTATTTTCAATGCTACTTTATTTTTATGTTTTAAATTGAGAACTAGGCTACATGAAATATAATGGGTTGGAATACAAAATGTTGCTTATTTTGCACATTTTGATTGACAGGCTAATCATGATGTGTAGCCTAGGTTCATTCATTTATTTTAAATGAATATTTGATAAATTAAAGAAAATGTTTCATGATCCAGATTATTCCAGAAAGTAATACTAGACAGGATATACCTGTCTATATTAGGTCTTCGTGTTTATTGTATTTTATTTTCATATCTATGTGTTTTTCTTCAATAGTTTATATGGCTTGTGTCTCCAAATTATTCCATAAAATTGTTTTAGGCAGGACATATGACAGCTGTTTACAGAGCAAAAAAAATAAAATCAGATTTAGCTTCTCAAAGTGCACCAGTTTGATGCATTTAACTTTAAAAAGGTAAAGGTTTTCTTCCGCAGGGGCATGCCCCAAGACCCCACTAGAAGGTCCATTCTCCCCCAGCAGTCTCAAAAAATCCTGAGGGAAACACAAAATGTACAAACGTACCGAATGTGAAGGCATAACCCTATGCCCTGATTTGTAGCGGGCTGTCAAAAGAGGCTCATCCATAATACAGTTATTTTTGGTCAATTTCTACAACAAATTTGGTACGCACGCCGCGCGCATACTCTTTATCAGCTTTTACCACCGGGCCTAAAAACAATTCTAGGGGAAACACTGAATTATTGTAACCAAAAATCGAAAATAATGCTGATGAAAAAAAGTTTCCTCCTTAGATTCTGTACAGGTTTGTTGGTAAACATGTATTTTTTTTGACAATATTTTTTTTGGTATTTTTCATGCTTTATTGACATTTTTTTTTGAGACAGAGATAAAATGGGGCAGAGAGGGAAATGATATGCAGTGAACGACCACGGGCCAGATTCTAACCCGTGGTCCGTGAGACAGACAGTCAGGCAGTGATGACGGTTATTCTCACATAAAAAAATATTAACATTGTTTTTTTCTTTTTATCATATTATTGAGTATTTTAATCCATTTTATTTTGGTATTATTTCAGTTGCTTGATTGCTATGTGCCTCATTGCCTCATGACATGTTTTAGTCCTGGTTCAACCATGTAAACCACTTTGTAACTTTACTTTGAAAATAATATTATTTTGTTACAACTGTACCCCAAAAATCTTCATTTGAGAGTCAAGAATATGAATTGTTGATATGGCTTTATCGCTGGGACACAAAACATGTATGTAGCTATATAGTTTTTTGCTAATTTTTTTAAGATATTTTCTCTGCATGTTTAAATGCTCTTTATTAGACAGTTTTGGAGGGACATAGATGAAATGTGTCAGAGAGGGGAATGACATGCAGAGAACGACCCGGGCTGGATTCTAACCCGTGGTCTGCTGTGAAAAGGACAGCCTCTATGGGGGGGAGGGGGGTCTAACCACTACACCACGAGATCTCCCCCGTTTGTTGGTACATTTAATAATTCTTTATTTTCTTTTTCTTCCACCCTGACACATAGAGTGGGGCTGGTCTATTAAGTGATTTTCTACTTTTTGTTATTCTTTTTTTATTGTAATTTACAACAAAAAAAATGTGCCTTCATTTATTGCTTTAAATCTCATGATAATGTGATTTTTTTCTTATGGATTTATTTTTTCAACACGTATACAATTGTATCTAGCAGTGTTATTGCCACAATATGATTGCGATTTTTTAAATGATACATTGTCTCTCTTATATCTTCCAATAAAGGCTTAAAATTAAAGACAAAACCTGGAGCCCAGTCTTCACTGATTTGATTTATAATTTGTATTATTTTAAACATCTTTAATATGTCAGTATCAATCGAATATTTTGAATCAGATTAGGTCCAACACACACACACACACACACACACACACACACACACACACACACACACACACATATAAATATCTACTGTGCCTTTACGGCTTTGATCTTTGCAAATTAAATTATATTTAGACACATACACTTGTTTTTTAAAATGCACACAAAACAAAGAATATTATTGTATGACCTACATTTAGTTAAGTTTTGTCTTTTGATTAAAGCAAATATATTGATTTTGGTATAATTTAAAATATAGTTTGTACTGAATCAGAAATGTAACTTAGTGAAGTCAATGTAATGTCTTGTAACAAAATTACAGAATTGTAATAAGTTTACTGAAAAATTTAGTAGGACATTAGTAGGGCTTTTCGAATACAGCCATGGACTACACTGACTAGAGACTCCAAGAATGAACTAGTGGAAGGAACAACCATCATACCAAAATGTGAACTTAATTGTATACAACATTATTTGTTATGTTATGAATGTCATCTGATAAAAAAAATATATATATATATTATTATTATATATATATTTATATATATATAATATAAATATATATATATACTTTTAATACAGATTGAAGATTTCATCCCTATACTGCAATCCACACAAGTTCTTAAAAAAGTTTATGCACAGACCTTTAAGTAGCTACGGGGAACTTTTAAATATTTCTAAAACAGTTGAATTTTTCCTCTGATGATCATAAATGATCTATAACAGCAAACTAGACCATCAGTGCAAATAATGCTGTTTTTATATAGCTTTTCTTAATGCCTTTGTCATGGGTATACGCTCACCCAGTAACAACAGCTGGCGTAGTAAAAACACTGCTGCCCTTGTCCAAAGGGGGCGCTAGAATGAACACAACCTGAAAGTTCCCACGAAACACCTTTAAATCTTAGATTATGGCCTATTCATTGATGCTATGTAGAGACTTAGACAGAAGACACATGCTATGAAGGTCATACAGTATTAACCACATATTGACATACAAGCAAACACACACTTAAAATGACGCTACCCTTTTTTGTAGAGACTGACTTGGAGAGAGTTTTGGTATTGGCGAGTCTTTTTTTTTTTTTTTTTTTGGCATTTTTATGCTTTATTGATAGTGTAGAGACAGAGTTGAAATGGGGCAGAGAGGGGAGTGACATGCAGAGAACGACCGCGGGCTGGAATCGAACACGGGTCCGCTGCTGGCCGAGGCCCATGGGGGGGGGGGGGCGCCCTACCAACTGAGCTAAGGGCGCCACGTAATGGCGAGTCTTAAAAATCCTATTTGCATTGCCTTTTTAACTAGGGATTACATACTATACACTATATAATTCACAAGTTTAGAAACATTTTGTTGTTTTCACACACACACACACACACACACACACACACACACACACACACACACACACACACACACACACACACACGTGTTATAAAGGTCATACAGTATTGACCACTTCTTGACATACAACCAAACACTTAAAATGCAGAGCGTATAATCCCGGACACGTTAACAATACAAACATACGTCTTGTTTGATAAATGAGTTGTTCTAACTGACAGGCCTGTTATTCACTGTTTGACAAATTGATGCCTTCACTGCCTTATTGATGCCATATTAAGAACATGCACACACACACACACACACACACACACACACACTTGCTCGCACACACACATACACACACACACACACTGTCTCTCTCACACTCTCTCACACGCACACTCTCGCACACACACACACACACACAAACTCTCTCACTTACTCACTCTCTCTCACACACACACTTGCTCTCATACTCACTCACACACACACAAACACACACACACACACACACACACACTCTCAGACTCACTCGATCACACACAGACCCACACACTCTCTCTCTCTCTCAAACACACACACTATCTCTCACTCTCTCGCACACACACACACACCAACACACCCACTCTCTCTCTTCTACAATCACACGCACGCTCCCTTATTGATGCCATATTAAGAACATGCACTCTCTCTCTCTCTCTCTCTCTCTCTCTCTCTCTCTCTCTCCCTCTCTCTCTCTCACACACACACACTCTCTCACACACACATACACACTCTCACACACACACTCTCTCACTCACACACACACATACACACTCACACTCACACACACACACACACACACCCACAGGTCCAAAGATGCCATTATGAGACACTATGGGGTGAGGGTCAGTTAACATGTATTAATCATTTGGATGAACTGACAGCTTGAAAGCATGAGAGGAATGGATGGAGTAAAGGAGGAGGTATAGGGAATACAAATGAAGGAGGGATGACTAGATGAATGAATAGAGAGAGAGAGAGAGAGAGAGAGTGATGTCATAGTGTGTCAGCTGATTGTGGAAGCCTATAAGACTCACTCATTTAGTTTCAAATATATGTTTGTATTTGTCTTGTATTGTTAGCTATGATGATCTGTAATTGGATGGATGGATGGATGGATGGATAGATAGATAGATAGCTAGATAGATAGATAGATATTTTTTGATTTTGATTTGATTTGATTTAGTTTATTTCAGACATATCCACATACAAAACAAAATGAAAAGCATGGAAATACAATAAACAAAAATTATGTTTTCAAAAAAAAAAAAAAAAAATTATCTGTGTTGTTGAGATATGCCTGAAAAGGAGCAGGAAGAAGTATACACTTAGATAGATAGATAGATAGATAGATAGATAGATAGATAGATAGATAGATAGATAGATAGATAGATAGATAGATAGATAGATAGATAGATAGATAGATAGATAGACAGACAGATGGATAGAAGGTTGAGATTGTGACACTATTCTGATTCCATTTCTGACTTTCAATGGAGATTGCGACACTCCTTATAGATACATAATATGTCTGAGCTCTCCTCTGCTATACTATACTGGTGTTGTTGTTGTTGTTGGCCTAAAGCACTTTGAATGGCCTTGTGTCTGAATTGTGCTATAGAAATAAACTTGCCTTGAGACTGTGCATCACCATGTACTGTGTATGTAATATATATAACACACAGCCTAACATGCTTTCAGAAAGTATGATATGATGTGATTTCTGTGCCCGTGCAAATTGAATAAAGAGAATCTGAGTAGATCGGCTATAGTGGGACAAAGTGGTATGTAAGTAAACTATACAGTATGTCTATTGTCGCTTTTTTATGTAAGTGTGTGTGTGTCTCTCTCTGTCTGTGTGTCCGTGTGTGTATGTGTGTGTGTCTTTGATAGTGAGTGTGTGTGTGTGTGTCTGTCTGTCTCTGTGTGTGTCTCTGTCTTATTGTGTGTCTGTGTGTTTGTCTCTGTCTGTCTCTCTCTCTCTCTGTGTGTGTGTGTGTGTGTGTGTGTGTCGCAGCAGCCTCTGTGGACTTTCTGTTGTTCATACATCTTTGTGCTGGTTGTTATGGAGATGTTTTATTCTACTTGTAAAGTGGCAGTTATAATCCCTGCGTCCCGAATCTCATACTCTTTCTTTTTTCTATTCTACATACTACATCTGACCATAAAAATAATCTAGTTAGGATGCAGTCGGCATACAATTGGGACAAACTTTTACTTGTTTATTTCATCATAACATTGCGCCTTGATCTTGCCTCTTGCTTTTACATCCTAAACCTTTTTTCTCCCATACTAAATAGTAGATAGTATGGGGATTGGAACGCAGGGTTAGTGTCTCCAGTTGTTTGAATGCTTTTTGCACTTTTTGACTATAGTTGTGTATAGCTTTGGATATATTGTTGGTACTTTTTTAAAGTTTAATTGTGTCAGTTGCGTTTTTTTTTCAGTTAAAGCTGGGGTGGAGGATTTGAGGAGAAAATGGCAGTTGGGATAGAGATTTGAATCCAAATACCTCAACCGCTCCACTTGTTCTCTTTGTTCCCTCCCCTATGGTCCCTCCCTGACACGCTCTACACCAACAAAGTCGTGGCAAAGTGAATGGACAGTCCCAACAGCCAATAAGAACAGAGAATCGGAGCCTCGCTCTGATTGGTCAAAGTGTACAGCTCATGTTAACTTTGACCAATCAGAAATCACATACCCCAGCTTTAATTCTACACATAGCTCCAAGTCTACACCTCTCTCTAAAATGTTTCTCTTTTACCAGCTTGTTGTGTATTTGATGTATTTGCATTGTATATATATAAATGATATCTCAAGTATATAAATAAAGGTTGAATAAATAAAAATAAATTAATTCTAGTGAGGCCACACAGAGGAAAAACTGTTGTATATTTATAATACAATATATAATCAGTCGTAACACGGGCTGCGAAAAGCATCTATAGAAAAATGAAAATAATAATTATTGTTTTGGACTCCAGGGCTTTGTGCTGCGATGCCATTCCACTGTTGTTATCGTTTGTTTGACATTTAATGGGATTTATTCTGCAGCCTAAAGGTGCATTTGACTTTTCAAATATAACATTCACTGTATATCCGAGTCTATTTATCCTACTTTCTTATTCATCAGACACTTATACCGTTTAGCCACCTCTGCTGTTATTTATACAGTTTATTTGTTTATTATATGCACAGCAAATACAGGAGCAGTCGCCAAAATATCAAGGCACACTTGTATTCCAAATTCATTCACAATGTTTTATAGTATAGAGCAGGGGTCTCCAACAGGTCGATCGCGAGCTACCGGTAGCTCGCGGGCGGGTTTTCAGTAGCTCGCCTGATAGGTTGACCGACTTGTAAAAAAAAAAAAAAACATTTTTTTTTTTTTTTTTTTTTGATTAAATCTGATTAAGGTAAATGCACCTCTTCCCATGGTCAAAACTTTGCGATTTGCGGTAAATAAATGTTCACGTGTCTCAAAGCGTTTCTCTATCAGCTGGTGTGTGTGCTGCTCTGCGGCTCTGCATGCGGCCATGCATGACTACGGCATGCACTGTCTTTGACCTTTGCATAAATGTATTTAATCATTTTAAAGGGACACTGTGTAACATTTTAAGTAATTTATTAGCTACAATCAATATCCTCATTCATAAATATGTCCTCATTGGTGTAAAATCACCTCTGCCAATAATCTGAATTATCCTCCTGAGCGGAGAATTACAAATATTAATTTACATTTTGTCCATTGAGCAGGCAAGTCTTATGGAGGAATCCATGTTGGTTGGAATGTCATCAGGTGCATTGTTTAGAATTTAGAATTGTTCTTGTCCTTGAAGGCCACTGTAGCTTCTGTTATTATTCCAAAGGGGTGGGGTTACCCAGGGAGCGTTGCATTCTAGAACTTTGTAGAACTTTCTTGATGATGTCATATTACACACTGCACCTTTAAGGGGAAAACACATTGTATTGAGTTATTTGTAAAACAGCCTGCTAGTGCAGCCATACAAGATTTATTTTCTGAATTTCAATGCTGCTTTATTTTTACGTTTTAAATTGGGAAATACATGTTCCAAAACGACCAATAACCTCTGTATTTAAAAAGAAATCATGCAAGTAGGCTAATAATAACCATTAATGAAGTATAGGCTATCGCATCACAGTAGGCCTAATTGTCCACAATAATCTCACAACAGCCCTCCATCCAAAAAGGAACTTTAAAAATGTACAACTGTAAGGTCAGTTGTCTGTTTTATTCAAATAAGCAGTTGTTTATTTCTGTAGTGCGTATTGGCATCTTTGAGCAAAATACCCCCAAAATTTTCGGCGCGCCGCGCCTCCTCCACACCTGGGTGGTGACCGCCTTGACTAAGACATTTCCTGAGGGGAAACACTGTTGCGTCACAATAAGAAGTGTAATATAGACATTGATGTCAATTTTCACTGATATGTGGCCCACAAAAAGTGTAAAGTAATGTGTTCTTGGACCTTTGATGGGAAATTATTTATGATAAGCATTGGGTATTGCAATTTCACACGTGTACAAACAGAAGCTTAATTCATTTGATGTGTGCTATGTAAATAAATATTAGCGATTTGATACAAGTAGCTCTTGGCCACTTTAATTTTTTCAAAGTAGCTCTCAGTTGAAAAAAGGTTGGAGACCCCTGGTATAGAGTATATTGCAATAGGTGTAATTTTTTTCAAATAAAAAGGCACTTCTGAATTATTCTTGCGGTAAACTATTTGGGAACCACTGCTCTAATATAATGTGGCAAATATGACAAATTAAAAATTGACAAACTAACTAAATACAGCTCTGGAAAAAATGAAGAGACTAGTCCAAATGTTCAGTGTCTCTCGTTTTAGTATGTATAGGCATATGTTTGAGTAGAATGAACATTTTGGTTTTATAATATAAACTACTGACAACATTTCTACCACATTCCAATACATTGTTTGTCATTAAGAGCATTTTCAATAAGTTATGTAAAGATGAAGATTTAAGAAAAATCCAGACTGGTCTCTTAATTTTTTCCGGGGCTGTTGTTCAGTTAAAGGGGCACTTTTTAAAATGACATCAAGAAAGTTCTAGAATGCAACGCTCCCTGGGTAACCCCACCCCTTTTGAATAATAACAGAAGCTACAGTGGCCTTCAAGGACAAGAACAATTCTAAATTCTAAACAATGCACCTGATGACATTCCAAAAACATGGATGCCTCCATGAGCCTTGCCTGCTCAATGTACAAAATGTAATATTAATATTTGTAATTCTCCGCTCAGGAGGATAATTCAGATTTTTGGCAGAGGTGATTTTACACCAATGAGTACATATTTATGAATGAGGATATTGATTTTAGCTGATAAATTACTTAAAATGTTACACAATGAACCTTTAAGCTATTTCTCCCTCTCTTCTATGACTAGGTAAATATACAAATACAATATAGTTTGTTTGCTTACTGGAAAGAATCGTCCGATGGGGTGCTGTCTTTGAACAATGTATTTTATGTTGTTGTATGTGGATGTAGCTACTCGCCAACCCTCCAGATTCCCCTGACAAAACCATATTTCAATGCCTCTATTTAAATAATTCCCCCCTTGTCCAGTTTGGCAAAAATATCCACATTTTACTCACTTTTAATCACTCAAAAAGCAGGAAAACAGTCTCTGAAAATAAACAATTCTCCAGCGGAAAACCCCAAGATACTAACGGCACATCAGGCTGTGATGTCTGGAGGTGTGTGTGTATGCTGATAAACATTACATATTCATCAATGACCATGGGTTTTCACTTGGCTTTTTTTAAAAAATTTTGTTTTTTGTGTTCCATTGTATGGAGTGGATGGGGTTGAATTTGGTCTCACACTTAAAAGGAATACTTCACCCATATGGAACCGGCGTTTTATCATTATAAAATCGCCATTGTAATATAAAGATTGAGGTTTTTCTTCCCTCAGTCTTCCCTTGGCCCAGCTGTCCTGTTAATCCTAACCCTACATTTTCCCATGTGTTATGTCACACATGGTAAAATGTAGGGTTAGACAGTGAGACCATAAAACACTCTTTCTGCCTTTTCTCAGGCTAGGATGGACATATTTTCAGTACAGAGTTGAAATGGGGGAGACAGAGAGAGGGGATGACCTGCAGTAAAGGTCCACAGGTCGGATTTGAACCCGCGACCACTGCAACGAAGGACGGAGCCAATATGGTACGCGCGTTATCCACCACCGGAGCACCCTGACATATGATTTCTTAATTTACCAAAAGCAGCTTGGCCAGCAAGTCTATTAACATATGAAAAACATTAAGCCGCTGTTTATAGTTTATACTACAATGACTGAGCCTCAATACGCAGTGATAGAAATACAGAAGTAATGTGCAACACTGTGAAATATCCCCCACATGAATGATCATAATTACATCCTCGGAGCATTGGAGTGCTTTCTGAAAGAGGCTTATATCCATTTGGTCCAGAGCATTTAAACTGTAATATTAACAGTGTATTGGGAGACTGTTTAGAGCTTGAGTGTGAGGCCATCCATCCAACAGCTTGTGTTAATAAGTTAGAATAATGATGTATAAAAGCTACTTGATCGTTCTCAAACTATCTGTATCACACAATATTGGAAGAGGCACTTAAGCCAACTGAACAACCAGAGTTACAGTTGTTGGACTCTGTCAAAAGGCTGACACACTGGGGCGCTCTGGTGGCGTAGTGGATAGAGCGTGTACCGTATCGGCTCCGGCCTTTGTTGCAGTGGTGGTGGGTTCAAATCCGACCCGTGGACCTTTACTGCAGGTCATCCCCCCTTTCTCTCTCTCTCTCTTTGTCTCCCCATTTCAACTCTGTACTGTCTAATAAAGCTTGAAAATGCCAAAAAAAATATATATATCTTTTCTCTGTTCGTACATCTATTGTTGTTTTTTGCTTCGCATTTGTTTGACTCGACATCATTGGAAATGACGTCACCCTTCAACTGATCTCTCGAGGATAAATAAAAGTTAAAAGAAAATGAAATGAAACGTGCTCGTAACTTATATTAATATTTCTTCAATCAAATGACCTTAGAACAAAAAAAGTAGCTAATTTAAAATGCCTTCTCTTTTCTTATATACATGTACATAACTTTCTTGTTGTCTCCTATATACAGCTACGGGAAAAATTAAGAGACCAGTCTGGATTTTTCTTAAATCTTCATCTCTACATAACTTATTGAAAATGCTCTTAATGACAAAAAAAAATGTATTGTAATGCGGTAGAAATGTTGCCCGTAGTTTATATTATAAAACCAAAATGTTCATTCTACTCAAACACATGCCTATACAAAGTAAAACGAGAGATACTGAACATTTGGAGTGGTCTCTTAATTGTTTCCAGTATGTACTGTATATACATCTTTCTCCCTGTCAGCTTAGTAATTCATATATACACCTGGATGGTACGGCGCCATATGTTTCAGTAAAAGGCCTGTCTCATGAAATTATGTATTTCTTCCATATTGCAATGATTAATGTCTTCGGTACATCCCTTGGGGGGCTTGATTGCTCTCCTGGTAGAATCGTTAAGATGCTGCTTTCATTTCTACAGTTTGCAAGACCTTCGCTGTCAAATAGCGACTGTCTAACTATTAGTACAATCATTTGAATTCCATGACCTTATTATTACTAAAAGCTATAGTGCGTGATTTTTTTTTATATGAATGAATGTGGGTTAAATTCAAGCCATCGTCAAATGAGTTGATAGAAAGTTGATTAAGCCTATCAGCTACACAACACTCTGTCTTTATTTGTTTCAGTATGGCAGCGTTTATAAAATGGTGTCACCCCCCTGACACTGGTGCAGGAGCTCAGAAAAACCCCAAGAAGAGCCCAAGAAATGTTTACTGCTAAGAAAAAAGCCTGGACGTACAGCAGAAGGTATACAATCCACGAGCCATCACTGAAGGCTTTACCTCATGTAGATGCACCGACAGTGTTGTTGTAATTACTCAGAATTCCTCATGTACGGGGGCGAC
>NC_137214.1:30923971-30953971 GCF_949987685.1 Ammodytes marinus | reverse complement strand
ACACACTGCAGGTTTAAAAACGGATGTTGCTTGAACTGATTTTGAGAAGCAACAAGTTTGATGTTTTTTCCTTGTCACCTAACAACTGATATTGTCCAATCACAATGAGAGAACGAGCCAAATGGGTTGACATTGAAGTTAACACACACACGCACACACGCGCACACACACACACACACACACACACACAAGATCAAGGCGCAATGTTATGATGAAATAAGAGAGTAAAGTATGTCCCAATAGTATGCCTACTGCATCCTAACTAGATTATTTTTATCGTCGGATGTAGTATGTAGAATAGAAAAAAGAAAGAGTATGCGATTCGGAACGCAACCAGAGTGTTTCCAAGGAATCCTGTGAAAGAAGGAAAGGGACTTTACAACCAGGTGATTTGATAGTTTACTTTATGAAAGAGGGTCATTCTGAAAGGCAAGAAGGCCTCAGAAAGATGGACTTTTAAAGGTGCATTGTGTAATATGACATCATCAAGAAAGTTCTACAAAGTTCTAGAATGCAACACTCCCTGGGTAACCCCAACCCTTTAGAATAATAACAGAAGCTACAGTGGCCTTCAAGGACAAGAACAATTCTAAATTTTAAACAATGCACCTGATGACACTCCAACTATGACACTTTCAAGATGGCGGCACTAGGCCTTGGTCCAAAATATGCAGAAATATGGACATATATGAGACCCTTTCTAAGGGAAAAAATAATAATTAAAAAAAAAAATTCAGCTATTTTGCACTAAATTAAATGTACTTATGGATATTATAATTACTTTCTACAAAATCTGCTAGGAAATAAAACCCAACATTCTACACACTGCAGGTTTAAGTGTGTTTATTTAACCCCTAATTTGTACAGTAAAGTACAGTCTGTCCTCACCAGAAAACAATGACACTGTATGTCATTTGTTCAACAACTTTAAACAACCATATATGTTATAGAAGGGACATATTGTGATTGTTCAATCAATGATTGTGGTTTGTCACGGTGTATACAAATTAAACAGTTAAAAAAGTTTTTAGGCCCACTAAACTATCTATCTATCTATCTATCTATCTATCTATCTATCTATCTATCTATCTCTCTATCTCTCTCTCTCTCTCTCTCTCTCTCTATCTATCTATCTATCTATCTATCTATCTATCTATCTATCTATCTATCTATCTATCTATCTATCTATCTATCTATCTATCTATCTATCCATCCATCCATCCATCCATCCATCCATCCATCCATCCATCCATCCATCCATCCATCCATCCATCCATCCATCCATCCATCCATCCTCCCTCTCATTCTTTCATCTGATTTTAATTAATGAACGGTGCAGTCCAGCTCAGAGCTGTCAGTGTGTGTGTTTTGCTCTCATCAGGTTCCCCCTCGTGTGCTCACGTTTCTTACAGTAGAAAACCACCGGCCGCATCAATATTTATAACACACACACACACACACACACACACACACACACACACACACACACACACATACGTACATCCACACGCACAGACCGACACAGACACACACACACACATACACGCAGTTTTACAGTCCGGCCGCATCAATATTTAAAACGCATTCTAATTAAGCTCAGGCTTCAACCCCTGGCGCCCGAGACCATTCCAAATGGTTTGAAATGAACACACACACACACACACACACACACACACACACACACAGGAACACACACACACACACACGAACACACACACACACACACACACACACACACACACGTCCCCATTGACTTTTCATTAAGCTGAAAACAACAACAAAAGGACAAATTGCAGCTCACTCATCACACGTGCTTAGGGGGACGGACGGACACTGAATACGGGAAATAGGATTCTTGTAATTGGGGGTTACATATGAATGGTTAATGTGTGTGTGTGTGTGTGTGTGTGTGTGTGTGTGTGTGTGTGTGTGTGTGTGTGTGTGTGTATGTGTATGTGTGTGTGTGTGTGTGTATGTGTGTGTGTGTGTGTGTGTGTGTTTGTGTGAGTAAGTAGGGGGGAACCGGACGGACACTGAATAGGGGAAGATCGGTTCTTGTAATTGGGGTTAAATATTAATGTGTGTGTGTGTGTGTGTGTGTGTGTGTGTGTGTGTGTGCTTTCGTTTATCTATCACGGTGGGGACATTGACCTGAATACACACCAACACCATGGGGACCATGAAACACCATGGGGACAAAAACGTGGTCCCCACGGTGCGAACCCATCCACTTGATAGGAAATGACTTTCTGATATGGCTGGTGAAGTTTCCTGAAGGGACCCCAGGGGGCAGGATTTTAAGACTTTGTGTGTGCTCTACAGCAATCCCGTAGGCTGGGCCTGGTATTGCAGTGTGTGGGTAAAGTCCCCAGCAGGCTGTTTTTTTGGAAACTGTGTGTTGTTTAGAGCAATCCTGGTGGCCAAACCTGGTATTACAGTATATGAACTAAGTCCCCATCCGCACTGGTTTTTCAGTGTGTGAACTTTTCTATGTGACTGAGTGCCATTTTTGTCATAAGAATGTGTTTATTATCTTCTAATAGAATTGTTGTTACCTAATTATTACATTTTGGGCCTCTAATCTCATGAGAATTTAATAGAATTCGCATTTGTTTCATTTTGTACGCTCATTACAGTTCTCAGCTTTGTGCTTTGAAAAAAGTTCAACATTTGTGCATTTATATAATTATAGATCTTGTGGTTATCTTATGTTAATGGAATCATTTAGTGCTGTTTTCCAGTTTAGAAAGATAGATTTGCCATAGTTTTAACATTTTCCCACCAGTTAATAAAACATGTGACAATGTTGTGAATATCAGGGCTCCAGCTAAGCACTGAACGAGCCGGTAAATGCATTTTTTTAATGGACGGATTTTAGTGAACTACTAGAATCCGTTTATTGTATATTAAGCAAGAATAGCACTATTTACAACCCTGTCAATTCCCACTTCTTAGAATGTTCACTGACCATTTTAACACGTAAAATATAAAATAATATTCTGTACTTGTAGCATCCAGTGCTCAGCTGAATACTATAAACATCATAGGGTTCCGTATACTTATCAGTCTAAGGGCCTGTGTCCACCAAACACGCTTTTAAAAGGCGGAGTGCCTGTTAGCAATGGATTCTCTATGGCAGGACGCGCATGCAGTGCGCCTTTTTAAAAAGCACCCGCGGCGGTTTAACGCTCCCTGCGCCTTGCGCTTTTATGCGGAGCGCTCCGAGCACTTTTTGTTAAAAACAGTTGAACTTTTGAAGAAAAGTGCTGCTCAACCAGCCATTGGTGCACACACAGGGCGCGCTGAAAGCAGCGCACGGAGCGCTCCGCCTTTTAAAAGCGTGTTTGGTGGACACAGGCCCTAAGGGTGCACTCACACTGGGAAAGTCCGCAAGTTCACTTGCTTTGGTCCAGACCAAATATAATTGAGATTTTTTTTGTTTGGTCTGGGCCACTTTCATATTGCCCCTTTTGCAAGTGAACCAGCATTATGAAGCAAAACCACAAGTGATCTGAGGTCATTCATTCATTGGACAGACATTCTGGGGTGGAGAGAAGCAGGAAGCACAAAGTGAAAACTGCGAAATATATCATTAATATAATATGGAGTTAAAAATTATAAAGAAATAGGCCTACATCTAGCCTAAATGAAGTAGAAAACATCAAATTATTGTTGTTTCATATGGTTATGATATGTAAGCCTATGTCAATGCACCGTAATGTGGCATGTAGGCTAGCCTACGATGTGAAACATAATTTTTTTACTGTATTTTTGCTGCTGGACGTGCGGCTCACAAGAAGAATAGGCTCAAGCTGACACACAGCTGATTTAGCTGTGTGTCAGTTGAGTGTCAGTTTGGCGCAGCTCAGCTCCATACTGACACGGGGGTTGTATTGACGGTCGTGTTAACATGGGAAGCAAAATAAAAACACGTATGTCATGCAAAGCGCAGCGTGAACCTGTTGGCACTGTGCGGGAGACACTCCCTTCTCCTTCACCTGATTGCTGAACACATCAGTCATTACTCCAGGTTACCAGTTAGTCCTACATGGGGCCATTTTTTAAAAAGACGACAGACCAGATTGGAGAACCAGGCATTTATTTTGGTGATGGTTTCTGTAAACACAATGAAGGCCAGCCTTGTTCCTTCCACTCCCTGGATGAACATACACATAATACACTAACAACAATAAAACCCCTTCTCCTGAAAAAATACTTGAAGAGGGCCCTTCCTGGGATTGATGAACAGGGAATTCCACCCAGACTAGAGATGATGATGAAAATCCAGGAAGGATATGGACGTCCTTAGGGAAGCTCTCCTATGGTGAGAGTCAAATAAAACGTTACAATTCACAACAATGCACAACACAAATTATGTCCTGGAATGATTCTCCATCAGTCATGATCCCAACACCACATTTAAAATGGTCTTCAGGCTAAAAAATACTACAAAGAGCACACTTACCGTGTCCTGGTCCCACACAAAGTAGGAGAGACTCTTGGAGATTTGGGTGACAAAGTAGAAAATCGAGATGAAGACCATAATGAGTGGAATAATCACCCTCCATGTCACCTGCCAGAAAATATTGGGCTTGTGGCCAATCATGAACTCAATGTCCTTGTTAAACCTGTTTGGAAACAATAAGAATGAGAGTTGACATGCTGGCTTAGTGTATGTAAAAACATCCATAAAATAATGCATTGTACTTTAAATATATAAAGCACTCTCTACTTTGTGATGAAGACAGACTTTAAGGAGGAAAACTCCATTCTGTTAATGTAGTCCAAAACCTTTCTTTTTGTTATTGCACAACATAAATAATAGCATTCGGGGAGGCAGCTGATATAACTATTGTACATAATCAAATATTTTGCATATTTTTACTAGGGCCCGACCGATATGCATTTTTGGGTGCCGATGCCGATTCTTTTTTTAAGAAATCCCATGAATATATATTTAAAAAAATACTTGTTTGAACCCTTAAATGTATATAAATACTTGTTACTGTTGATAGGTGTACAGGAGCTTTTTATTTATTGAAATATGCATCATTATTATCTTAAAAAAAATAAAGTGTTACAAATATGTCTAAAGTGAAATGACGCATTTTTAAACTCAGACATTAAGCACTTTATGGAACTGCACCCAACCCTCTGGAACTCCCTCCCTCCAAAGATCAGCATCTCAGATTAAATAAACCCATTCAAAAGTCAACTCAAAACTCACCTCCTTAAGAAAGCATAATTACACCTGACTCCACTCCAAACCTTATCTGTAATTTGTCTGTATTTTCTTTTCTTTTTCTATAAGTATGATTTTCTATATGTTTGATGTTAAGTGTCTTTGAATGACCTCCAATAAAGCACTATATAAATTCTATATAATAACTATAGTAATATCAACTACTATTAACAGTCAAGAGATGACCAATGACTCTGCTATTGGTGTCAGGGGGAACTGTCAAGTGTGAATGAATCCAATGTATTACAACACACCTGCTGCGGCTATAATGCTACCTCCGGTACCTATCTCACTCAACATGATTGCTTAAATAAAAAAATAATAAAAAAAGGCAAAAAATCGGCGGCCATTTTGCCGATTTTTCGGAGATGTGCTATAATCGGCCGATTAAATTGGACTCAGTATCTTTATCTCCTATGATAACTGACATATTATCTCTGTTCCAGGGTGAGAATGCCCTGCTTTGTTTGAACTGTGTTAAGACTCCGAACTAATCCGAACGCACCCCTGGCTCCATACTACACACACTGCTAGTAAGGAGAACGGTAGGTTAACAACGAGATAAGCGATTGTTATAGTGTTTTAAGTTGTGTTTTATTCAGTGTGGATGACATTATAACTGTCAGTTAGCGCCGTCACGTCAGTCAGCCGGAGCGCCTGTTTAGTGAAGTTTATTTTTCTTTCTCTCTCTGTTGTGTGAGCGTGCACATTGCCGCAGTAACCACCTATCAATCCACGGTTGAAACGTGCTCTCCCTGAATTTGTTTGCATCGCCCTTGTGAGTAAGTGCATGGAGTTTCTCGACGTCTATAAATTGTAATTTATGCACGTTATTAAACGGCCGTAATTCGCCGGATGCAACAGCTGTTTAGCGTGTCATCACAAGCCGAATATTGCTATTGTTCTTTTCCTGGGATCTGTATGCTGCTGTGCATGTTAAAGAAGGAAATAAACATAGGATAAATCCTTACTCCTCCTCTCATCGTCTCATGCTTCATAGTCTGATGTTTTTGGCCTTAAGTGGTGTTTTAGCCGACACACCTGAAGTGAATCCAGTGATAGCAGATCAGCAAGGTACATTCAGCAGTTTCCTCTACTACTTTTGTTGAGAACAAAATACTTGAAGTGCAGGATAAACCTCTTGCTGTCTGTTGATGTGCAATAAATAGTGAAAGTTATGTAGCCTACAAGTAGCTCTACCTGTCTGTTCAACTCATTTCAACTGACTTGTGAAAACTGCTCAGAAAAATATTTTTTCTTTGACATAGGCCTATAGCAACTTTTTTTTTTACAGTAGGCTAAAGCAAATAGTTACTTTCCCTGGTAACTAGTTACTTCTATTATAAAGTAATTCAGTTACTAACTCAGTTACTTTTTGGAAAAAGTAGTAAGTAACTATAACTAATTACTTTTTTAAAGTATAGTTCCCAACACTGCCTATGACACCTTAGTGTCACATCAGTAGCTCATCAAAGTCTGTGTTGTAAGCGAGTTTAAGCGGAAAATGTTGATAATCGTTAATACACCACAAAGGGTAATATTATTAATTTAATTATTTATTAATTATGGATAACCTTACTTTACTGTACTTCTGGCTTAGCTAAAGAAAAGACAGACATGTTCATTAGCTGAAGTTAGCTTTAATTACCACATTTTCAGTTTGAAAAACATGCCTTCATGCTTCAGACAATTCATAGTAGGAAGACAGACTAATTTGTTCTCTTTATTCCTCAAACCACACAAAATTTTCCATGCAAATGGAAGCAAGAACATTTTAACAGTAGTTTGCAAAGGTGTTAGCCAAACTTATTGCATATCAAAACTAATATAGTCTTCTTACCTCAAAGGTGCATACTGCTCGTCTTCTCCTTCGGCAAACGTTTCAAAGCTTCTCTTCAAATCCAAACCAAATGCATGGCACCAATCAAAAGATCAAACTAACATTCTTGGTGCATTCAGTTGCACTGTTGGACAATGAAGTTGCATTCGAGGATTGCATTTCAGTCAAGAGAACTGTTTATCCCATCTCTAGTAGGAAATTACTCAGTGGTGGCAAAAACCTAACTATGACCGTTCAACTGTGTTAAAAGTAACCACATGCAAGTAATTTCATGTATTTGTAGGTTGCCAGACTCTGCAAACAGCATCATTTCAAAACACTTAAATACATCAGCTAAATCCATATATTTAGCTACACAAATCACGTTTCATTGTACCAACACTGGAGCCAGTGATCACTGTAGTGGAAAATGGCTCGCATTTGTCTTTTTAAATCAGTGTGTCATTGTCAATGTTAGCGGCTAACAATTAGCAGTTCTTTATTGACAATTCACGGTTAACATTATCAGCTAACAGCTGCACATTTCTGTTAACAAATCAAGCATCCTTAAACAGTCAGAGAACACAGGCCCCTCTGTCTTGCTCACACAGTATTACCAAAGTTATTCCTAACTTTTTTCACTGTCTTCCTGAGTTCTGAGCTCATCACTTGCTGTTGTTTCTGATTATCACAGTGTGAAGGGGGAACACGGTGCACAGCAGTTGATTTGCAGATACATTCTCAATTATAATTGAATTATTTCCAAAGTACTATAAGGTTTGGGTCAAATTATGATTAGGTTATCAGCTGTACTAGAAAACCCCACTAGTGTTCTGCACAAATGCTATACATAGTGACCAATAAGTGGATTTTTTCCTGTTTAATTCTACAATAGGCAATCTTTATACTGTAACTATAACTTTATACTGAGCCCTAGCCTACCTTATGCCTCGTTTCCACCGAGTAGAGCGGGTCGGGTCGGAGTGGGTTGGTATGTGTATTTTGGCTTTCCATTTGCCAAAAGTTGGGTAGGGTACGGATATTAGGGCCGCCTGAAAGGGTGCCGACAAGGCGGAGGTACAAATGCCATGCGTTTATTGGTTGAAATAATAATTTCCACAGTGTAGTCACCTCGGTAAGAGTGAAGAGAGTCTTGTGCTTTGGCGAAAAATGTGAGCGCAGCACTGTTTACTGTGTGGTGTTTTTCCTCGTTGTTAAATTAATCCGTGGGCTACACTCACAGACCTATAAAGGCTACACTGTGTCTCACTCATAGATAGTAGGCCTATATAAAACTTCTACGATGTCACGTTTCTGCCGCAGCCAGCGCTGTTCGGTCACTGTCACTATTGGTTGCACCGGGCCTTCTCTGTACATTTAGGCCTATCGTCATAATACGCTCACAAAACGGGGGAATAAATAAAGAAGCGGCTGGTTTGACCGAGCAAAAAACGAGAGACTGCTGGCTTGACCACAATTGTTCCACAGCCCGATAGTTTGACCCACATTCTGGCGGGGGCTATCGCAGTTCAGCCTAAACACCACCTGGAATCTTAAAAGTGAGCTGTCCCGCTCTGAGCCGCTCCGACCCGACCCGCTCTACTAGGTGTAAACGAGGCATTAGATGCATCACTGAAGCCATTTTGTATGTTTTAGAGCAGCAATGCAGCAGCACAGCAGAGACAAGATGAGAGGTTTTAAAATGTATAAAGGGTTTGGGTTAGAGTATGAGTTGACAGTGCATGATGAGCATATCTGCAAGTCAGTTGTTAAAAGTCTTCATTCTGTATGATAAAATAACATATATTTTTTTCGCTTTTGTAATGGGTAAGTTAAAGCTATACTGTACGATCTGAGAGAGCTAGCATGATTTGAAATTAGCTTGTCCTCGGAGTTCCGTTTAACTCCTCCCTCTCCCCTCGGGACTCCCTCCCCCACCCCTCGACACACAGCCGTGCACGAGCGCTGCTGGCTGCACTTCCCAATTGCACTGTTTACCAGTGATTGTTAACATTTAACTCACACACACAAACACTCACACATAGGCTACATGCAGAAAAGGCCCCAAAGTTTATAGGTTACAGTGTTGTTATTTCTTATAGAGTGTTGAGATGAGTTTTGTTCAGTGTGGATGACAGTATAGCTGTCAGTTAGTGGCCGTGACGTCAGTCGGCCGGAGGGTCTGTCTAGTAAGTTCCTTTTCTCTTCTCTCTCGGTCAGGTGTGTGAGCGCGCATGTTGCCGCAGTAGTCGACACAGTTGAAACGTGTTTATGTGAATCACCCGTGTGTGAGTAAGTACATGCAGTCCCGATCGCTGTTATAAGTTACAGTTTATGGATGTTATTGATGGCCGCGATTCGCAGGTGGCAACAGCTGTTCTAACGTCTCCTCACGAGCGGAATGTAAGCCTGTGTCTCTTTTCCTGCGATCTATGCTGCTGTGCCTGTGAAAGAAGGAAAATAAAGAGCGGAAAAACCATACTCCTCTTCTCATGCTTATAGTCTGACGTTTTTGGCCTTAAGTGGTGTTCTGGCCGACACCTCTGAAGTGAAACCAGTGATAAGCAGATCAGCGCGGTACCGGTAAGCGACATCCACCAGTTTCCTCCGCTACACTAGGCTACATGATGAAAGATACAGAGCAGTAGCCTACTTAAAAATATAGCCTACTATTTAATCTTTGGGTTTTGGGGAAAGTAGCAAGTCTTGTCAAGTCAAAAGGCTCAAGTCACGAGTCATTGATGTTAAAGTCCAAGTCAAGTTGCAAGTCTCTTTACATTTTGTCAAGTCGAGTCTCAAGTCATCAAATTCATGACTCGAGTCTGACTCGAGTCCAAGTCATGTGACTCGAGTCCACACCTCTGGTAACTTCTGTGTAGGTTCCATTGTGTAAGCTTGTTATGCTACTTCCACTAGGTCTAGTCCACTGCCAGGTAGCCTACTACGATATGGCACGAACGCTTTCTCTGCCCTCCGTGAACGCGCTCAGGCTCGCACACAGAGGGGAGAGAACGCGCAGGATTGTGATTGGTTCTTTAGATACGGGTCCATCGTCTCCGATTGGTCAGCATTTTAACAGGTTTATAGAAGGTACAGAATTTGGGGGTTTTTCGTTTCTTTTTCATTGCCCATAAGTCATTTATTGCTGTTGGGGTGTAAAAAGCACTTTTCACAACATATTAAAAAGTGCATATTGCAGATAATCTCCTATGATGCCTTTAAATGCTGATATTGTACATTAGGCCTCATGTAACGTTGTCTGTTACAACAAAGAGAGGGAGAGACAGGAATAGACCAATAGATTCAGTAAGGTAAAGCAAAATATAACAGTAGATGTTTCACAAGATTTCACAAAAAAATTGGAAAAATGGGATCGCTTGCTTGTAGTAAGTGGCATGTGGCATTGTGACTTTTTTCCCTTTTAGGGTGTTCAAAGCAGGGACAGACAGCTGAGAGACACTGCAGTCAGAGGACAGAGTCATATCAGCCACACTCAAAATTCACAGACTCAAGTTTTGTCGAAAAGAGTTTTAAGTTTCCATGAGAGATTGTCCAAGGTCATGCGTGGTTGTAGGCTTACCGGAAGTATGTGAATAAAGCAGCATGTGAAGAGGCCTGCTAATATCTTTGGTGTGAATACGGGTTAAAACACTACAATAGCCCAGTTAATACCTATGCGGTTGCTTTTTTTCTCGATCAAAGTCATAATATGCAATTATACATTACCATTTACCCGACGATAATGTCAAATATGCATATTTTTTATACTTTTTTCTTGTAACAGTATAATCACAACTTTGCTATTGTAGTTTAAAGTGTCATAAGGGCAATGTATATGTCATGTTCACAATTTTCTATGTGCATGGTCGTTAGAAAAGATTGTATTAAATATGTTGCATAAAATTCTGGATGGATGAAAGGACTGTAAATCATGTTCCCTTGGGCTGGTATTAGCAGGAACATTTCAGAGATGGCAAACAAAAGTACCTAAAAGGCAAGGTAAAGAAATGATTAGACAGGTTCATAGATTGGTCAGCTGTTATGCAGGAAAAGGCATGTTCGCAAGTTATGATAGCTCTCCACCAAAGACAACTGATTTCTCTGCATTTATGAAACAAGCAGAAATAAGTGTAGATCTTGCCAAAACAACACTACAGCAGGCAGAAAAAGCAGTAAAGAGGGCTGAATGTTTTTTTACCGATTGCCAATGCTTCATAAAATAAGTTAGATTCCCAATTCAATCTCAGTCCTCAGCACATCAAATGCCTGTTATGAGCTTGACTCCTCCAGAGACACAACAGGTTACACAGACTGACATAGTTATGCCTTACCCGTTAACACCCAATCTCTACAATAAAGGATTTGACAAGCATGTGCCCTATGGTTGTCAGCACTACTGTGTGATGTTGACTCATTTTGGTCACTATTACCACTAAAAACAAATAGCTTCATTTTATATAATGGGCTTCCAAGGTGCTCTCTGAATCTAGGCCTGGGCTTGCTTGTGTCCATGAATGGAAACATTAATACATAGGCTAATTTAGTCAACAACTTGAGGGTACTATTTATTAGATTCAATCTATTGAATCTATCAAATATTTAGTACAGCCAAACTAACTACACTGCATCTAGATGATTTAGGCCTATGTCAATAAAGAGCAAAGGTTTAGAAAGTAGCCTACAGTATTTCCCTCTAAAATGTAGAGGATTGTAAGTATAAAGTGTTAGGAAAAATATTTTTGTGTTCTTTTAACCAGAGGTCTAGAAGGAAAAACAAGTAGAAGATTTATTTCAAAGCTTAAAGGTTAATTATCTAAATTGAGTGAGCAGAAACATGTCGGCCTACATGGAGCTCTCAAAAAGCATCCCCAGTAAGACTGAAGTTAAAATGGTGGGACATAGTGTTATATGGAAACAAATACATTATTTCTGATTGTTTGACTGTGTGTTGGAGGCTGGCTGTGTCTTGCCCCTGACACCTTTCCAAGCTGGTTTCTGATGGCAGGTATAACTTGAGAAGTTTCGTTGCTAAGGAGTTGCTATGGTGCAAGGCAGAGTTCTCAAAAGTTGCCTGACCATTATGTAAACCAAGTGATAAGCTAAATATGTGCTACTCTCTATGCATGGTGTTCATAGTGCGCTCTTAATATGGTGACAAAGCTCAAGAATATTAAGTTAATAAACATATAAAAGTGTACTAAATAGAGTATAAGTGTTAAAAGCATAACATGTAAAATTAAAATGACAAAAGTCGCATTGAATGGAAATACTAGTATAATTGGTTAAAAATACTTAAAACTAAAGTAAAAGTACTTAGTTAGTGTCCACCACTTGTATAGTGAAACTTTGGTCAAGTAGAGAGAGCTAACAATTTTCTACTGTGCGGTTTACTGGAGTTTTACTAGCCTGTAAAACTACACTGAGTCACAATTGAGAAGTGGTGAATATTGTGTGGTCCTCTGCAGAGTGTTAATTGATGGGCCATCGGCTTCAAAGGACACCGCGGCTCGCGCGCGTATTGCACATGCGCACTGCGCACTGCCCATCCCCCATCTCCCACCCAGAGCCACAGCCATAGCCATAGTCGTCTTCTGGATGGCGTGATGGCAGCAGTGAACATGGCAGCAGCGACAGAGAGATTTAAAAGACGGATCAAATTATTACGGGCTCATCACGAGCAATGCGCAGCACGACACCAGCAGCAGGTAAGAATTTAAGATAATTATGGTTGCATGCATCTGTGGTTTTTAATTGATATGTTGTGATGAACACTGAAGCATGCCGCTAATGCTAACTAGCTTAGCGGCTCGCGCTGCTGTTGGCTAATACAGTACACTACAGGGGCTGGTTGCACCAGCTTGGCCGTAAAAAGACAAACGTTCGTCAAGCCTAGTGACTGGGGATGGGCATCGGAACCGGTGCTAAATTTAGAATTGTTATATGAAAATTTCGATTATTTTTGATCGATTCCTGCGCATGCGCAAAATGACGTACTCACGTCATGCGACGTCACCTTGCAGGCATGTCTGTGTTTTGATTAGAGCTAACGGTTAGCATACAACAGCATTGCTGTCATGGACCTATTCAGAAAGATTGCTGTAACCTGAGCGAATTAAATGGTCAAAGCAGGCGACCAGGGATAAATCTTGCTACTTTTACTGGTCATTAGAGGAATAACTGTTTTAAAGAAGCTCCGCAAAAGCATCTCGCACATCAGGTCGCGCCGTCGCATTACAACCGAGCGCCTGAGAGCCGAGTAGCGAGCGCTGCTCTTCCTCCTCACACTAGAGCTGCAGGGCTCATAACCGAAGCAGTGCACAGCGGCACAGCAACGCGACTTTCTACACCGGCCCATAGACTAGGCTATATAAAGCACAAGCAACGTCTGTATCGCGGCTGGTGCTGTCGGGAGTAGGCTACTCTCACACGGCCAGTAGCAGCCCCCAGCCTGCTGCTGCAGACAGCAGACAGAACGCACCGTGATCACTGCCTCGTGAGCTGCCTCAGTTTGTAAATATAGCAGGCTACGTGAATATAGATAATAGAAAGAAGAAAAGAAAATGTTGATTTCAGGTGGAATATATCAGAGATTCCCCTTCTGATTATCTAAAATGTGACTTATTAAAGAGCCTGTTTAAAGACAATATTTCCCATTGGTTAGGTTTCCAAAAGCTCTGAAAGGAGTTGTGATTGTGGGTTTCATTTATTTTATGTAGCCTGTTTATAAGAACAAGATTGAGAGAGAAAAAACGATAAATAAATGTTTTTTACATAAACATTTGACCCCTTTCTTTTATCTTATTGGAATTGGGAACCGTTAAGAACCGGAATCGATAGTCAGAATCGGAATTGGAACCGGAATTGGTCAAAACTCAAACGATACCCATCCCTATATTTTACAGTGTTTTCACCATTTTAAATTCAGGGCTCCAGACTGCATTTTGGGACCATTGTTTGAGACAGTGCAAGTACTTTTTACTACTAAGCACTTGCGCGACCGGAACATTCACCGTCGGACTTATGTTTCCATTTATTATTATTACTGCCATTATTAGTGCTTTGGGTGTAAGAAAAAGAAGGGAGAGTCCGCGAGTTATTAGTGAAATGATCAACTGGGCGGATCACGTGATCTATTTTCATCGTAGTGTCAAGCTGTCGTCATGTCTTTCACGTTTCCGCCATAGCAATAAGGCTGCTAAAGACCAGAGACACATCTTGCAACTTTTTTTTTAAACCGCGTTCACTAGAGCAGAGCAGCAGCGCATGCCGTCTCTTCTCCTCCTCCTCCTCTCCTCCTCCTTGCCGCTGACAGCCTCAGCTTGTCTGATACAGGGCTCTAGACTGCGACCAAATGCTCGCATTTTGTAACATTTTGAGACAATGCGAGTACTTTTTAAATCTAGGGGCGCGACCGGAAAATTTGCCGAGATTTGTTTTCATTGAGAGAGAGAGAGAGAAGGGACAGTCCGTGAGTGATCAATGAAACGATCAACTGCGCGGATCACGTGACCTACTGTCCTCTGTGTCCCGCTATCGTCACGTCTTTAATATGTTGCCAACTGGCGACTTTTTCCGCTATACCTGCCGACTCTCCGCCATAGCGCTAAGGCTAGTTAAAGACCAGCGACACATCTTGCAACTTTTTTTTTACCGCGCTCCTCACCGCTGACAGCACTCACTCACACGGGCAGTCTGAGCAGGCCCCCCCTCCCACCTGCAGCAGACAGACAGCACCGTGTGTCAGGTGACGTTTGTGAACACGAAAATTATTTTATAGGTCCACATTCAATAGGCCACTGCATATCCATAAAAAAGCTAACATTGTGGTTAAATGGCAACCCAAAAAGTTTGGAAAGTGAGTTTGTGTATGTAAATAGGCCTAGTTAATTTGTAAATTACTTGGTCAACATTTTCTATTAATTGTGCCTCTTTCAGAATTGTCAGCATTTTCTAGTTGATGTTGTCATCTAGCTACTACTATTTTATTTTGGTCCTGTAACTATTTTGCTTACAGAGGATTCAGCAGAGATAATAATCAGAGGGCTCAGATGTAGAAGGGGCTGTGGTGAAAATGGGTTCCTTTCCTAAAGAAATGTCTGAAGGATTTCACATGGCAATTAGGTGTTATTATCAAAAAGACAAAGAACTATATCATTTGTCAGTGTGGTCCAAAACATGATGGCAATACAATATTAGTGGGCCTAATTAGTAAAATTGGGAAAAATGTGAATATATATAATATATATATTTTTAAAGGCCTACTTCACCGGTTTGAATATGAAGGTGTATTGAATTCTGAGATCCTATGTAGTATAAAAAAAAACTTACGTTGTAAATATTACTGTGATGTCTTTTACTGTGACATCACAGTAATATTTACAAAGTACGTTTTTTTTTAACCCTATATTTCTCTTTCTGTGATGTCACGAGAAAGAGAAATATAGGGTTAAAAAAAAAACACTCTTTCTGCCTTTTCTCAGGCTAGGATGAACCGATTTAATTTTTTTTTCACATTTATACTACATAGGATCTCAGAATTCAATACACCTTCATATTCAAACCGGTGAAGTAGGCCTTTAAGGTGTGCCACTAAAATTTCTGCTTGCCCCCCCTAAATGTGTTGGGAAAAAAATGCTCCTAATAGAAAAGGTTAGTCTGGAGCCCTGCCTCCAGACTAACCTTTGTGGTGGCTTTGTTATGAAGTTTCTCCTTACTGTGCTGACCTCCTTTGCAGGGCCAGACCCAACATGAGAAAAAAGAGGATCAGACTGAAGAGCTAGAGGAGGGAGAGAAGACCGAGCTAGAGGGAGAGAAGACAGGCGGCGAGGAGGAGGAGGAGGAGGGAGAGAAGACCGAGCTAGAGGGAGAGAAGACTGAGCTAGAGGGAGAGAAGACCGAGCTAGAGGGAGAGAAGACTGAGCTAGAGGGAGAGAAGACCGAGCTAGAGGGAGAGAAGACTGAGCTAGAGGGAGAGAAGACCGAGCTAGAGGGAGAGAAGACTGAGCTAGAGGGAGAGAAGACCGAGCTAGAGGGAGAGAAGACAGGCGGCGAGGAGGAGGAGGAGGAGGGAGAGAAGACCGAGCTAGAGGGAGAGAAGACCAAGCTAGAGGGAGAGAAGACCGAGCTAGAGGGAGAGAAGACCAAGCTAGAGGGAGAGAAGACCGAGCTAGAGGGAGAGAAGACCAAGCTAGAGGGAGAGAAGACCGAGCTAGAGGGAGAGAAGACCAAGCTAGAGGGAGAGAAGACCGAGCTAGAGGGAGAGAAGACCAAGCTAGAGGGAGAGAAGACCGAGCTAGAGGGAGAGAAGACAGGCGGCGAGGAGGAGGAGGAGGAGGGAGAGAAGACCGAGCTAGAGGGAGAGAAGACCGAGCTAGAGGGAGAGAAGACCGAGCTAGAGGGAGAGAAGACCAAGCTAGAGGGAGAGAAGACCAAGCTAGAGGGAGAGAAGACCGAGCTAGAGGGAGAGAAGACCAAGCTAGAGGATGGAGAGAAGACCAAGCTAGAGGGAGAGAAGACCAAGCTAGAGGGAGAGAAGACCGAGCTAGAGGGAGAGAAGACCAAGCTAGAGGGAGAGAAGACCGAGCTAGAGGGAGAGAAGACCAAGCTAGAGGATGGAGAGAAGACAGGCGGCGAGGAGGAGGGAGAGAAGACTGACGAGCTAGAGGTAAGTCCAGGGTTTTTCCTGGCTCAGAAAGGGCCTATGGGGGGTCAGTACGTGACCGACTTTTTTTGGGTCGTGACTGTGCAACAGTAAAGGCAAAACGTTTGTGTATTTAAAGAGGGTTTTGGGGTTAAAAAAGGGCAGTTTCTGTCCAGCTAAAGAGCAGTCAGCCTGTCAATCACTGTGTTACCATGGAGCTCACTGACTCTTAAATCACAATGAACAACCCTTAGATATTAACTGACTAATAATGTTATTGTTTATAATTGGCTTAAACCTTTTTAAAGTTCCTTTTTAGATAGGGGCTGTTGTGAGATTATTGTGGACAATTAGGCCTACTGTGATGCGATAGCCTATAATTCATTAATGGTTATTATTAGCCTACTTGCTTAATTTTTTTTTAAATACAGAGGTTATTGGTCGTTTTGGAACATGTATTTCCCAATTTAAAACATAAAAATAAAGCAGCATTGAAAATTCAGAAAATCAATCTTGTATGGCTACACTAGCATGCTGTTCTACAAATAACTCAATAGTTGAAATAATAAATACAATGTGTTTTCTCCTTAAAATGACTAAATACATTTCTCCAAAGGTCAAAGACAGTAACAGTCAGTGCGTTTACATGCAGACTCATAATCGGGTAACTAAACGAATAAGACTTCAACAGGACTTTTAAACTGCATGTAAACACCTTTATCCGATCTACTTCGCACACAAATCGGCACAATAACGGACAAGAGATGTCGGATAAGAACACCTAGATAAGTCGTTCGTTGTCGGCATTCTCTCTGCATGTATACAGGGATCGGACATCGCTTATCGGACTTCTCGTTCTGTGCTTGTGTGCCTGCGCGTGATAGGCTACACCATGGGTTATTGACGGAAGAGAACCGGACGTGGCTCTTTCAACACTTGTTGAAAGCATGGTTGAAAGGGCTACAGCGCCACCTAGCATAGTGGAGACAGCCATGCATTGGACATTTATCCGATATCTGAAAGGCCATGTAAACTCAGACAAGTGACACGGTCCGTTCGAGTGTCTAGTTCGATATATGTGATAATCTAATCTAGTTGTGCCATGGAAACGCACTGAGTGTGGTACTTCTATAAACACTTATGCCTCGTTTCCACCGAGTAGAGCGGGTCGGGTCAGAGCGGCTCAGAGCGGGACAGCTCACTTTTAAGAATCTCGGTGTTGTTTCCACCGCCGACCCTACCCTTACTGGTGGGGCGGGGTTTAGGCTGGACTGCGATAGCCGCCGCCAGAATGTGGGTTAAACTATCGGGCTGTGGAACAGCTGTGGTCAAGCCAGCGGTCTCTTGTTTTTGCTTGGTCAAACCAGCCGCTTCTTTAGGCTATTTATTCCCCCCGTGTTGTTGTGAGCACACAGACGGCTCGGTGCAACTGATATACAGTGAGCGAACAGTGCTGGCTGCGGCAGCTACGTGACATCGTAGCAGTGGGACACAGTGTAGCCAACTGGTTAAGTTAATGACGAGGAAAAACACCACACAATAAACAGTGCTGCGCTCACATTTTCGCCAACACACAAGACTCTCTTCATGATTATTTCTACCAACTGTGGTCAAACCAGCGGTCTCTCGTTTTTGCTTGGTCAAACCAGCCGCTTCTTTATTCCCCCCGTGTTGTTGTGAACGTGTATTTACTAGCCTACTATCTATGGCGAAAACACACAGAAACGGCTCGGTGCAACTCATGAGCGAACAGTGCTGGCTGCGGCAGCTACGTGACTAGCAGTGGGACACAGTGTAACCAACTGATTAATTTATTGACGAGGAAAAACACCACACAATAAACAGTGCTGTGCTCACATTTTCGTCAAAACACAAGACTCTCTTCACTCTTGCCGAGATGACTACACATGGCGGAAATGATTCTTTCGACCAATCAAATGACGGGGGTGTGTAGCTCCACATTTTCGGCCCGCTTTCAGGCGGCTAGTACCCCTACGGAGGAGTACTGAGATTGGGAGCGGCTCAGAGCTGTTAGGTGCGCTTAAACCGTACCCTACCCAACTTGGCAAATGAAAAGCCAAACTATCCGGACCGAACCGCTCCGATCCGACCCGCTCTACTCGGTGGAAACGAGGCATTACTGAAACTTGCCTGGGCCATCACTCTCATGCATTCCTCAAACTTTTCTCTGCGCTGTCTGAGCTGATAGATAGGTTGTGTTGCCACGGTGATGTGGAGTCTTAAACTGTTCTAGCTTTACAGAGCACTTCTTTCTGTTCAGCTGCATTTATTTTCGCCACCAGTTCAGTGACGGCTTGCTTCTGCTCGTTTACTCTCCCGCTTGCATGCCGTAGTCACACATGGCCGCATACAGAGCCGCACACAAACACAGACACACACACACACCAGCTGATAGAGGAACCCTTTGAGACACGTGCACATTAATTTACCGCAAATCGCGGCCCTTCGCAAAGTTTTGACCATGGAAAGAGGTGCATTTACCTTTGTCAGATTTTTTTAACTTAAAAAAAAAAATCTGTTGGAGACCCCTGCTTTAGATCTATCTTAAAGGTGCAGTGTGTAATATGACATCATCAAGAAAGTTCTAGAATGCAATGCTCCCTGGGTAACCCCACCCCTTTCGAATAATAACAGAAGCTACAGTGGCCTTCAAGGACAAGAACAATTCTAAATTTTAAACAATGCACCTGATGACATTCCAACTATGACACTTTCAAGATGGCGGCACTAGGCTTTGGTCCAAAATATGCAGAAATATGGACATATGAGACCCTTTTTAAGGGAAAAAATAATAATTCAAAACATTTTGTTCAGCTATTATGCACTAAATGAAATGTACTTATGGATATTATAATTGCTTTCTACAAAATCTGCTAGGAAATAAAACCCAAAATTCTACACACTGCAGGTTCAACACAATGTAAAAATGTATTATTCTGCAATTGCTAATTGTATTTGAGTGTTTTTTTTTTTTTTTCTGTAGCCCTTTCAGGAAATGGAATGCCCCTCAGACCCAGATGTCCCTCCACTGAGCAGAACAGAGAGTGTCTTTGTAAGTTTACAGACACACCTGTGTGTATCTTGAAATCAGTTGTGATGACAAAAATAAGAACTACAGTGCCTTGCAAAAGTATCCATACCTCGTAAACGTTCCACATTTTGTCACGTAACAACCACACGTACATTTATTTTATTGGGATTTTTTGTTCAGACCGAAATAAACATATTAATCACTTAAAAATGGGCAGCTTATGGGGTGCAACACAGTAAGACGCTGATTCAATAGTGCGCACACCGGCCACTTAGGAGCGCTGCATGGGACTGCGTAAGGGCAGTTATCTCCGTCTGGAGCAGCTGGGGGGACTCTGCAGCACGGGAGCTGCATTCATTCATCGCTTCTAACATGTTTAGTTTTAAATATGTAGAGTAGTACGCTGCTCTTTATTATAAAAAGACAATGCACAACATTTAGCCTTACATTTTATTTATTTGACGCACTTTTGAGATTTTAGTTTCTATTTTAATGTGTCATTGATCGCTAAAGCGAGCGATTTATTTCCACCATTAACTGGCACCTTTCGGCTTGTTTTTCTGACCCGGGACCTCGGCAGTAATGGTCCACGGTCACGCTGGTGGAACTGGACCATGGGCGCTCTCACAGCTGGTGGTTGCCTGGCCCTGTGGAGGTTAATACGGACCGTTTTGTGCCACTGACGGCTGACCACTCGTGCCAAGCACATCTGTCATACAGTAAAACACAAAATGTTATTTTTAGATGTGTATTTCTTTCATTGGAAAAAAAAACAAGACCGGCGTTATTAAAGGCCCTGGCAACCCAAATCCACTAAATCCTTGTAACTATGTTATTTGGGGAGTAAAATCAGTGCTAATATGTATATGAAAGGTTTTAGGAATATCTGTTAGCCCCCCGCAAACATACTGTCATGTCAGTTGGTCGACCATTTGAATAATCCTGATTCGAATGTTGCCTTAGAGCTAAGGCTTGGGACGTCACAGGAAGGATCTCCGTTATAAAATGCATTGAGACGGCCATTAGAAAATTTCTGATTCGAACTTTGGCTTACATCTTTTGCTTGGCACGTCACACGTTCTCTCTTGTGCCGCGCAAGAGATACAGACTGTCTCTTTGCGCCTGAGCCTACACTCAAAGCCCCGTCTGAGTGAAGCAGCGTGCACCCCGGTGAAACACTGTGATGGTGAAATTCACAGTGAGACCTCGCCGAGCCGCCGCGCAGAAAAACGATGTGGTTTAAGACTAAATGATAACCGGGGATTCTTGCACGTTAACGTTGTAGAGGGGGCAGGCTTTCACGTTCCGATTGATTTTTTTTTTTTTACATATTACGAGTTTAGGCCTACTCCTTGTGCTCTTAATTCAAACCGCATATCGCATCAGCTCACGTGATGAGAAACATAATCCGACTCAACATAATTTTTTTTCTCTCTCTATTCCCACTCCTATCCTCAGAAAAAATTTGATTTTAAAAATGCATATGCCTAAAATAGATGAAATGCCTAAATGGGAAATAAACTAATAATAAGAGATAACAATAAATATGAGACAGAGATATTTTTATATATTTTCATCGTGACACTGACACCTGTTTCAATTAAATAGGTTGTGGTGGGAAAAAATTGCCTATAACTAATTGCAAACCTATATAGGCCTAATAATAATAAGTTAGGCTACTTTCTGCAAGTGATGTTGAGCTGCTGCTCTCAGCTGTGCCAGAGCATTCACCGTTGCTAAGGATACCAGCTACCGTGCAGCCCGGTGCAGCAGTGTGAACTGCCAGTCAGGCTCGTTGTGAGCATGTGCAGCATTTTCAAGTTTGCGTCTCGTTGTGTGGTGAATCTTTGGTCTGAACTGGGCTTAACCTGCTCAGCACCGTGACTGAGAGAACGTTCCCTTACAAAACGTTATTGGCCACGCCCACACCGCCCTGCAAAATGTTCTCGACAGCAAAAAAGACTACATTTCATTATATTTATGAAAATCTATTTTTTATCAGATAATTGTAAACAGCTTATTGAGAAACCCAACATCAATGTCATTTATTTATTTGTGAGGGTTGCCAGGGCCTTTAAAGGTTTAATATTTTCCCTTATCGGACAGTTGGTACGTCTGTTTCTCCTCCACCACTTATGCCTGCACCTCCAGTTGGTGTTGCATTTCAGAGCAGCAACACACTTTTTTTTAGTGGTGATTTTTAAGTCGGACCACTTTTTCTTCACCTAGCCTATGTAAAGAAATTGTGACATAAAATTGTATATGCTACTTCATATCATATGAGCGATAACACTGATGTAAACCTAAAATACACCAAAATCAGCTGGACATCGCTGTTGACCGCAGCAGTTATTTCCTTCCACACTGCTGCCTTCTGACGTTCTTTGTTTTAATGTTCCGAAATTATTATTTTTTTTCTACTTTCGCTGTTATGCTGTCAATTTATACTTCAGAGAAGTTCCTCTTCTTTTAACGTAATGCGCATATCCATGTCTTCAAACCTCTCGGCGAGGCCTCTAAACTGAGAAAATATAGGGGCGTGATTTCAAATTACTTTTTTTTTTTTCAGTCGTCGCATTTATCAAATCTTGCTGATCTGCCGAGATACGACCATTTGATAAATACCACGTGATATCTGGGGCCTCATTTGTCAAAGTGGGCCAGCACTTTGTACAGTGCACACTGTCATAAATGTGCTTTTATAAATACATATGTTATTCCATGTTTCTCCCTTCTTTACAGGATGAGTTAAATGGATGGCTCTTCTTAAATATGTGGTCACATTTCCAATTTCTTCTATGGTTTTCGAGAAACAAGGGGTGGCACAACTTCCAAAATGCACAACTTGCCCCACTCTCCCCTATATATAAAAAATGTAAAACCATGTATAATTGTCATTCCACTTCAGCTATGCGCCACTTTGTGTTGGTCTATCACATACAATCCCAATAAAATAAATGTAAGTGTGTGGTTGTAATGTGACAATGTGGAAAAGTTCAAGGGGTATGAATACTTTTGCAAGGCACTGTATATTATTGTTGATGGGAAAGGCATAATTTGAAAAATTAAGTGGGAAATATTCTTAATTTAAACGTAATTGAGTCCCATCTGATTTTCTCTTCTAGCTTACAAAAAAAATGCTTAGGATCTCTGAAGATCAATCAATCACAAGCAGTGAGGATGAGCCTCGCACATCATCATCAGAAACGGACGTTTCGGAGGAAGAAAGAAAAAACTACACTTCAACTAAGAACTCGGTTCTACGCTTGAAAAAATGCAGACGGAGATTGTCTGCATTTAACCGGCTTGACACAACCTTTCAAACTACTTCTGAGTCCTCTTCCCGTTCAGAATACTGTGAAGATGTTGTGAGACTGCACAACCATATCGATGCAGAAAGGCCCAAGTATCGACTCAATCTTGAAACTGCACCAAATAAGAGGAACTGGTTAAGTCTTGCTAGACTAACGCTCTGTGAAGTCATCGTCTTCAATCGTAGGAGAGAGGGAGAAGTTTCAAAGATGTCCCTGAATGACTTCATGTTGAGAAACACCTTTGCCAGTCATCCAGATCTTGACCTTGCCTTGACCGACGTGGAAAAGAAGCTCTGCAAATACTTTGAGTGTGTGGAAATCAAAGGTAAGCGGGACAAAAAGGTCCCTGTCTTACTCAGCCCAGACATGGTGTCCTCCATACAGATGCTGGTGAATTACCGACGACGATGTGATGTGCCGGATGAGAATGTTTATTTGTTTGGTAGACCTGAGGCAGAAAGTCACCTCAAAGGATCTGATGCCATCCGCGCTATCGCATGTGAATGCGGAGCGAAGGACCCGCAAACATTGACATCGACAAGATTAAGGAAACAAATGGCAACAATGTCACAAGTTTTGAACTTGAAAGACAATGAGGACTGCCTCACTGGTTTTATGGGTCACATCAACATCAAGGTCCATAGACAATATTATCGGCTCCCTGAAGGGACATTAAAAGTTGCCAAAGTTGCAAAGCTGCTGATGGCCTGTGGGAGAGGAGAGCTATCACATTTTAAAGGGATGACATTGGACGAGATCAACATTGAACCAATTGGTATAACCTCACCTTGCACACACTATTTTTATCATTTTAATTTGTGATGGTTTAAATGTCATGGGTTTGTTGTGCTTGTTGACAACATTTTTTGCTGTGTTTATTTAGAGGAAGTACCTGAAGACAGCTCTCTATCTGGAGAAGAGGAGATGTTGAGTCTATCCTCTAACTCATCAGGTACATTCACTGAACCAGTGGTTCTGGAGGTGGGGTCTGGGCACTCACAGGGCTTCCTGGGTGTTCCCAGCATGAAAGGGAATAATTTGATTTCACTTGTTTACACCATACACTACTACACAACTATTGTCATGTGTTTTATAAACTTCATGTATGTTAAACATCTAAAGCTTTTATCTAATGGGGGTCTAATTTGTGTCAGTTTTGGGGCCCTTGGGTGGGGTATCTATTAAGGACCAAAAATTATATAACTTAAAATATGTTTTAGTCTTGAAAAAGTTGAATTCCATATTTCTACATGTATTATTTTATATATTTGTTTTTGTTATGTCATTTTTCATCCATAGGTTACAACCCTGAGGAGGAGGAGGACGATGAGTCTTCAACCTCATTACAGCCGAGCAAAGGTATTTCACCACTTACCTGTTCCAGAGGGTGTAACAATCCAGTTAATACACAATTCATAATTATTAATTATAATCTTCTTCCAATATCAGAGTACTTTTACTGTCATTCATTGTTTTCTAAGCTCTGCTTTAATTTGTCTATTTAACTAGGCTTTCTTCAATGTCTGCTCCAGGGACAGTTTCTGTAATTTTATTATGTTTTTATATAAAATGACACATTCTTATTCAATGCAAGATACACAAATCAATATCCTTATCATACCAGGAGAAAAAACTTGAATGAAAATGTATTTGATATAGTGCTTTAAGTGAACCTTTCTACCATTATATCTCTTTGTTTTCAAGGAGCGTCAAGACATGTGAAGAAGAGGAAACTCACACAGAGGACACGCACAGAGGGGGACGATGAGTCTGGAACCTCATCACAGCCGAGCAAAGGTATTTCACCACTTACCTGTTTTCTGAGGTCTACTTATGTCCTAGACCACTGTGTCGAGAAACATTGGCTTAAATCCCAAAAGAATATATTTCGATTATTGAAAAACCTGGAAATGTATTTGAAAGAAGAACCTTTATTAAATAGTATTATTCTCTCGAAAAATTTAGGGAATTGCACAATACATGAATGATAGGACATTTGGTCCAGCTGCTTTTTGGAAGAATTTGTCTCCAACTCTACTGTCTCAAAACATGAGAAAATTAGACACATATAATGATTCATGATAGAGATATATAGATAGATTCTTTAATAATCCTTTAAAGGAAATGACAGTGTCACAGCAGTGTATGGACAGACATGACAAACACACATTCCCTCATATAGCTAAAATACCAAAAAAAAAAAGATTAAAAACAATAAATAAAATAATAAATACTACAAAGAAAGTGCAAAGTTATTGTTGTGCATTATAAAACCGTATGGCAGCTGGTATACAGGACTTCCTGTAGCGCTCCGTTTTGCACATTGGTGCAATTAGTCTGTGAAAGAAGGTGCTGTTCTTGATCACCTTCAGGGCGTGGAGTGGGTGAGTGGGGTTGGTCATTATTGTATGCAGTTTGTTGAGGATTCTGGCCTCTGCCACCTGCTGGACCTTGAGCTGCTCAGCCCCGACCACTGAGCTGGCCTTCTTGATCAGCTTGTCCAGCCTGTTTTTGTCCGCTGTGCGAGCACCTTCTCCCCAACATGCCACAGTGAGTGAGTGTGCACTGTCTACCACTGAGTGGTAGACAGTGCACAGTAGGGGTTGGCAGATGTTGAATGACCTTAGTCTCCTCAAGAAAAAGAGTCGACTTTGTCCCTTCTTGTACACCGCCTCCATGTGGCTTTTCCAGTCCAGCTCACTGTCGAGTTGCACACTAAGGTACCTGTGGTTGGCGACCATCTCCACCACAGTGGACACAAGCAGCTCTGAGTCCTGTCTGTGAACAAAAAGGAATTATTATTATTTTTATTATTATAAACTGGTTACACCTTTCAGGTGTGTGTGGGGAGGGGAGAAGCTGAACAACAATGTTTCTTTCAATTCCTTTTACACAGTAACAAGGGACCCTTATTATTATTATTATTATTATTATTATTATTATTATTATTATTATTATTATTATTATAATAATTGTAATAAAAAAGGAAACACTCAAATGTGATAAAAGTTGATGCAAAAATCCATTCTATGTTATTTGTAAATAGTTTACTTTTACACAAGAAACCCTTGCACAAGGAAACACAGAATAAACATATTTTGCCATTAAATAGCAATAGTTATAATAATAATAAAGTAAAAGGCACTTTGTCACACTTTTCAATTGTGATCAAAGTCCAAACTGAGAAATAAGTCCTGTTAATATAGAATTGACAAACGTGCACGACACACAAAGCTTTGACATTTTACCATTCATACATATATTCTTACCTGTCTTCAAATGGGTCGTAACCATCTCTATATTCATCTTCGAGTAAAAGCCTCTTATATCGTTGTGTCACCCTCTCCTCCTCTCCATGTTTGTTTAAACATTTTTAATTATTTGTTATAGATGCATCAAGCAGGAAGAGGAAGATGTGGAGCAAGGAAGAAGTACCAGCTGTTGAACAGAAGCTGATTTTTCTGCATTAAGACTGGCAAGGTTCCTGGTAAAGCACAGTGTCTTGAATGTATCCATGCATTTCCAGAGGCACTTAAAGGTAGGACCTGGGAAGCTGTGAAGTACTACGTGAAAAACCGTATATACACTTGGAAGCGGCGGGCTACAAGTACATTTTAACTGCAAGTTGTTTTAAGGCAAGATTTTTCCAATCTTCTACTGTCCAATTTGGAAAGCCTGTGTGAATTGTAGCCTCATTTTCCTGTTTTTAGCTGACAGGAGTGGCACCCGGTGGGGTCTTCTGCTGCTGTAGCCCATCTGCTTCAAAGTTGGATGTTTTGCGTTCAGAGATGGTATTCTGCATACCCTGGTTGTAACGAGTGGTTATTTGAGTTACTGTTGCCTTTCCAACATGCCATGTTCAAAGTCACTCATTTCTTCCTTATTCTGTTGTTTAAAAGGTTTAGTACCTAGGGGGCAAAACCCCTTTTTTTGAAAAATAGACATGGAGCGTTGTAAAAGGTTGTTCACCAGAAATTATATCCAGGACCTTCCAGGATCCCAACCTGGGTGGACAACCTGGTCAACAAGCTGCTGGAAAGCTACAGGGGGCCGACAAAAAGTTTGAATAAATATGAAAAATCATCAATATCTTACTAATGATGCGTAAATTTGCATATCTGCAAAGCCCCAAAATCTAGATGTTGGAAGAAAACAAAGTCAATTTGTTTTTAAATTTTGAAAACAAAACAAGTGTCCAACTGCCTGAAGCTTTTTCTAATCACAGTTCAAATTTGATCAATAACCCATAGAAAATTTATTTTTTACACTGTTTTTTCCAAGGGAATGTCTAGCCGTTTCCTAAAATAGCAGCTGGAGACTCCAAAAGGACACTTTTGGTCCATGACACATGAAATGTAACTGTTTAAAAAATGTTTTTTCTATGGGTTATTGATCAAATTTGAACTGTGATTAGGAAAGGCTTCAGGCAGTTGGACACTTTTGTTTTGTTTTCAAAATTTAAAAACAAATTGACTTTGTTTTCTTCCAACATCTAGATTTTGGGGCTTTGCAGATATGCAAATTTACGCATCATTAGTAAGATATTGATGATTTTTCATATTTATTTAAACATTTTGGAAAATACTGTAATACAAAAAGTTTTTGTTTTAATGTCAGTAATCAACTGGCAAAGTTTCATAATGTTCTATAAGTTAAAAAAAATCCCCATTAGCCCATCGCCATTCACCCCCATTCTCTTAAACAGTGGTTCTGATTTGCTATGTCGGCCCGCTGTAGCTTTCCAGCAGCTTGTTGACAAGGTTGTCCACCCAGGTTGTGATCGTGGAAGGTCCTAGATGTCATTTTTGGTGAACAACCTTTTACAACGCTCCATGTCCATAAAATCACTTTGCCCCCTGGGCAGGGCTGTACGCTTATTGTTTTAGGTGGTAGCACTGGTGCTAGCAAGCAAAAAAATCAGTAGTACAAAAATAAATTCAGTAGCACACAAAGTATGATCGAAAACTTGCATAACCTTAACCCATGCATTTCGCTCTAATTACCTTTTAGCCTGTCATCTTGGTCTCATTTGAAATTCTCAATTAATATCATATCCTAGTGCGTGCAGTAATAATTGTAGAAAAATTAATAGGGGTGCACTGATAGCGATTTAGACGAAAAAATCTAACCTGCCAATTGTAATTTTTTGCTGATTCAGAATTATTTCTCCCCATAAAATTAATATCTATATATTTTCTGTATATATACATATCATTATTATATTCATAATAATATATTTTTTTGTTAAATGTCCTTCTGTTAATTAAAACCAAACTTTAAAACATTAAACATAGCCTATTAAATAAATAAATAGGCCTATACATATTGGTAAAATTTGGAATAAGTTAAATAGGTTTTTGTGAATGTGTTGGGAGTAGTTCTTCAGTGGCTTATCAGTTATTTCAAACGTTGTTTAAAAAGACTACTGTTTACTGCTCTCTGCAGCTGAAGCAGTTGATTTTCAAGCTAGCGCACTGCAGGGCTGTGAAGCGCTAACTTCTTGTTCTTACCGGCTTCAAAATAAAAGTCAACTCACGTTTGGCTAGTAACAGGCTTTTAATGTGAAGGCGCACAGGAAATGTTCTGTTTGCACACGCACTAACTTAACTGTGTGCCGTCTCCTTCCGGTAATTACCGTTGGTGAAGTGTATTAATCGCCGCAAAAGCACAGGTCCCGAGCACACATCTTTCACCAGCCAAAGTGGAGGGTGGACTCAATAACTTACTTGCCAAAGTCTACATTTACCCGAATTTGGAGAGTGTTAATGTAGAGCCCTGTAAGCAGTGTTGTGCAGCACTCCTCTGTGTCTCAGACAGACATCATCTGCTCATTAGCAAGCTGTCGCACTAGTGCTAGTGGAATTGTATTCATCATCGCACGTGATCAATTTCAGTAGCAAATGCGATCAAAACTGTCGCACTGTACAGCCCTGCCCCTGGGTATAGACTTAAAAGAGTTGTCCTGTCCGGGTCTACATGCCTAAATGCATTGAGTTGCTGCCATGTGATTGACTGTGATTAGTTATATGTGTTAACAAGAAATTGAACTGCTGTGAGCCTGTGTGAATTGTAGCAATTGTATGCAATCTTTTTTTTTTTTTTTGTAACGGCAGTTGTATCCCAACTTTGCACTTTATTTTATTTAATTTATTTTATACATGAACAAAAAAAAAGTTTTAAAAAGCTTGTTAAACTGACCATTTTTATATTAAATATTTTCATGCAGGCAAAAACAAATGTGTGACAGACTTTTCATTAAACATTTGGATAGCTGGTTTGTATAACTAAGTCTATAACTCAGCCTATGGTGTTTTTATACTGGATAGTTTAGTTGCGTGTGAACTACTAATAGTAGCTGTTTACACTGTACTACAGAATTTAACAAAGTAAGCAGAGGTTGTTTTGTAACCTCTAATTCCAAATCATGTTCCTTTCTCACAGCAAATTACATTATTTCCTCAATGAATGGCTCAGAAAAATGTCATCTTGCAAAATCAAAATTTTCCCACTATATTAGTTGAAATTCTAATGTATACTCTAACCGGTGGCCCTGGTGGTTCCAGCACGGGCAGAGGTCGGGCTAATGGACTGTTGATGTGTGGAGGCCCAGCTGGTGCTCTGTCCTGGAGTGGGTGGCAGTGCTGAGCTGCTAAAGCTAGTTTGCATCTCATCTGTTGCAACTGTTCGATTTTAAGCAGCTCCAGTGTTTTTTCATCCTTGTTGTTCTCCATAATATTTATGACGTTTTTTTTTGTTTTTTTAAATATAAACATTAGACCACGTTAAAATACATCTATATATTAGATATATTCTATTCTGCTTGTTGCTCATCCAGAATATGTGGAGGCAGCTTCCTGGTGAAGGAAATGTCTCCTCAACAATTTAAATGCGAATATATATTTCCACACATCCCAAATACTGAGCCCATTCTAA
>NC_137214.1:30905519-30908019 GCF_949987685.1 Ammodytes marinus | reverse complement strand
AGCAAATAAACTATATGGTAAAAAGTAAGCGGATATGTGACCATCACACCTAAAGTAAAAGGTAAGGACAACCCCTTTCTTCCTGTTTTGATAAGTCGTGAAAACCGATTGATGTGAAGGCCCTACTGTCCCTATGATGATTTATAGTGTATTGTTCTTTTTAGATTTTTTTAAATCAAATCAAATCAAATCAGTTTTATTTGTATAGCCCAAAATCACAAATACATTTGTCTCAGTGGGCTTTACATTTCATACAATATGATACAATATGACACCCTGCCCTTACACCCTTAGCTCGGCTGAGAAAAAACTCCCAGTAAAAACCCTTTACCGGGATTAAAAAAAATTTAAGAAATCTCAGGGAGAGTCGACAGAGTTAAGGGATCCCTCTCCCAGGACGGACATACTGCAATAGATGTCATAAGTAGAGAAAAATCACGAAGGAATTTGATCATTGACCAGATGTTTACATGGTAATACTAAAGTAAAGTGCGAACAGTGTGGATGCACTAGCCTTTCAATGCACTTTTGAGTACTTAGGCATGCTTGAAAATTAACAAAACGTGGCACATCAGAAGTGGTAAAAACAAAGGCCTGAGCCAATATGGTACACGCTCTATCCACTACACCACCGGAGCGCCCCCGATATTTCAACTTTTAATGGGAAGGCACTTTTAATTATATTCATCTTTGTGCCTTGGAACAAACAGACAATACAATCCAGTTGTATTAATGGCACTAGTTGAGTGTTGCACGCATCAGCAATCACCGATAAACAGCGTCTGACTTACAATCGTTTGTTTATTATGAATGTAATCGGCCGCACACAACACACACACACACACACACACACACACACACACACACACACACACATAGCGATAAGCACACACACACACACACACACACACATAGCGATAAGCACACACACACACACACACATAGCGATAAGCACACACACACACACACACGCACACATAGACATAAGGACTAACAACCACACACACACACACACACACACATAGACATAAGGACTAACAACCACACGCACACACAGACATAGACACAATCACTAACAACCATACACACACACAATCACACACACACACACACACACACACACACACACACACACACACACACACACACACACACACACACACACACACACACAGAGTTCAGAACTCACTCTCATTTGAATGTCATTGTTGATTATTTACCCATAAAGCAGTTGGGTTGACATTCTCATTTCGCCTCTCCTAACTGGTCTCTAACTGACTAAATGTAATGGACTGTTCACTGACACAATGGTATTTATCGCAGTGTGTGTGTGTGTGTGTGTGTGTGTGTGTGTGTGTGTGTAGTGTCTGAATCCCATTCATGTGTGAGATCGTTTGCAGAGAGAGAAACACACACACACAGACATACACACACACACACACACATACACACACACACAGACACAGGCGCAGACACTCACACACACACACACACACAGACACACACACACGCTAAAAATCAAACACACACAGGCACACGCAAACTTGGAAAACTGCTAAAAACCACACAGACACACACACACACACACATGTACACATACACACAGACACACACACAAAGCTAAATACTGATTCACACACGCTAAAAACCACACACAAGGAGACACACACAAACACACACACAGACACACGCACACACACACACACACACACACACACACACACACACACACACACACACACACACACACACACACACACACACACAGATAGCCACGCTCCAGGAACAATGTGCTCTAATGATTCCTGATGTGATTGGATTTCTCTTCATGGCCACTGGCCTGTGGACCATTCCGCCAACCGCTGATTCGGTTTCCATTGACGACCCCCTAACGACGTACACGGTGTGATGCATTGTGGGTAGGGAAATCCTCAGTATTAACTCTACAACTTGATACATTAGCTTTAACTTTATTCTGTTTTACTGTCTGTCATTTGATGTATGTATTTTTATTTCCTCTCTGCTATCTTATTCAACCATTTATTCCACTTCCTATGTCCCCTTTGTACACTGCAGTAGTTTGCATAAAAGTGGTTTAAATTACGCCCGTTTACAGAGCCTAGGCTGTGTATTAGCACTGGATTTTTTTCTTCAGTGCACACACACAGTACGGACAGGTAGTAGATCAGGAGAAGATATTCACTGATTTTGACAACAAGCGTTCTCCAGAATCACTGACTGCACCTTCAACCAACATTGACGTCACTAGAAGTCAGGTGGTGGTATAATGTCCATCAGGGGGGCCATTTTCCTTCAGTGTGTGTGTGTGTGAATTATTTCATGAAATCGCATTGTCTACCCATGTTTGTATGTGTCCTTTTATTGCTTAGATATTTGCTATTGCTGTAGTTTGTCCCTTGCCATGACCAGAAGGCATGACTAGAAATAACAGCCAGTAATATGAGAACAGAAACAAGGTTTAGACAGAGAGGATAAATGG
>NC_137214.1:30888019-30903019 GCF_949987685.1 Ammodytes marinus | reverse complement strand
TCCCCAATATTTAAAGAAAAAGAGAGAGAGAGAGAGAGAGAGAGAGAGAGAGACAAACAGAGAGAGAGGGAGAGAGAGATACAGACAGACAGACAGAGAGAGGTACAGACAGAGACAGAGAGAGGTACAGACAGAGACAGACAGACACTGAAAGAGAGAGAGAGAGAGAGAGAGAGAGAGAGAGAGAGAGAGACATTAAGCTGCCATGAAGGTTAATAGACCCTTTTCCCACATGACATTCTGTCTTGTCATAGCAGGAAAAGCTCAGCCGTAAACGTCAGGAAGTTCCCGCTCCGCTGTGTTGTGAATTCTGTATCACTGTCATGAAACACACAGACACATGGTGGAACTGAGACAGACCCTGCGTTCCGAATCGCATACTTTCTACTATAGGGGAGAACGGGGTAATTTGTCACACGGGTTGGTTGTCACAATCGTTATATCTCGGAACCAGAAGGCGCTGTCTGTGAAATGTTGGTATGTAAATATCCAGAATTGGGATAAGAGGTCACCTACATAGTCTTCCTTGGAGTTAGACTGCTGAATTTGAGGTGAGAGGACTGTTTGTGTTTTTCATGTCAAATTGAAAATATTTAGCTCCTCAGTATTTTTCTTCTAGGCTTTTACAGAATGGGTTTATAACAAAACACTTGTTACCCATAAAAAGTGTGAAGGGTAAACTATAGTTTAGATTGTGATTAGCAAGCTAATTAGTTGTCAGATGGTTGTTGGCATTGATGCTAGCAAAAAATTCAAGTTGGGGTTGGTCGTCACATTTTTGGGGGGGTTGGTTGTCACAAGTTATCCAAAGGCTACAGCCAGAAAAGGAACCCAATAACAAAATAAATTGTCAAGCTGTATCCTCACTGACACCCCAGAGAAGGAAAGAATAGAGCAGGAAAGGCAGATAGCATGCAAAGGAAAAAAGGACAACAAAATCAAAACAACCCAGTGCATCCCAAACTAGACCAGTTGCCAAGGCTACAGTAAGTTATGTAGGCCTATTTGTCAACTTGACAATGCAATTGCATTTTCAAATTTAGTTCTACTTTCTTTCCTTCTTTTCAAGATTATTCCCATTAAGATAACATTGTGACAAACAACCCCATAGTGTATGACAACCGACCCCTTGATGGGGTTGATTGTCACAATGTGTTAGGGTGTCTTTGATGATTAATTTCTTCTTTATTACAATAATATAGAATAAGTGAGGGGTACACATTTCAAGCCAACACTTTAAGCTTCAATGTAATGTAGGAATGACTATCGAAAGATGTTTAGGTGATGAGCAATTCTCAGTAGAGTAAAAAGTGTGCCTACTTACCCCGTTCTCCCCTATAGTATGTAGAAAAAAGATTTAGGATGTCCCGATTCTTGTGGCCAGATTTAGGATGGATAGAAGTACCCGGATGTCCTACTTCATCCGGCCAAGATTGTTAGTGTTGAAAAGTGCATCCTATTTGGGCGATTCTGACCCACAATCCGGTGCGCATGTGAAGTGACGTCACATCGACGAAGCCTCCATATGAAAACAAACGGGGATGCGACGGATATAAAAAGCAAGAGGCAAGATCAAGGTGCAGTGTTATGATGAAATAAAAGAGTAAAAGTACGTCCCAATAGTATGCCTACTGCATCCTAACTAGATTATTTTTATCGTCGGTTGTAGTATGTAGAATAGAAAAAAGAAACAGTATGAGATTCGGAACGCAAGGAGAGTTAAAGGTGCTCTGAGGAACTTTGTGTTAATTCGTTGTGTTAACTCTAGGCTGTATATTAACACAAGCTTTCCTTTATTTATTTTTTTTCATTTTAATTCAGACATATCAAAAACAATACAAAACTAAATGAAAAGCACAAAAATACAACAAACAAAATGTATGTTTAAAAGACTTCACAAAAAGAAAAAAAAAGAAAACAAATTATCTGTATTGATGTGACATGCCCGAAAAGGAGCAGGAAGAAGTATACACTTATTTAATCCTACCCCTTTCAGCGCGCACACAGTACAGACAGGTAGCGGATCATGAGGAGATATTCACACCCCCACCACGATATTTGAAGACGTCATAATTTTTAATTCGTCAATTTTTCTAAACCATTCCTTGTTACTACATAAGGTGGTGCTCTGGTGGTGTAGTGGATAGAGCGCGTACCATAACGGCTCCGGCCTTCGTTGCAGTGGTCGCGGGTTCAAATACGACCTGTGGACCTTTACTGCAGGTCATCCCCCCTCTCTCTCCCTCTCTCTCTCTCTGTCTCTCTGTCTCCCCATTTCAACTCTGTACTATCTAATAAAGCTTGAAAATGCCAAAAAATAATCTTAAAAAAAACTACTGCAACAAGTTATATAATAATAATAATAAAATTTTATTTGACAGGGACAATACATACAACATTGCCACAAAAAAATGGGAAAATGTGATGCATATAAGACGTCTAGCTTCAGCTAATTTGCAGTCTTTATGACGACAAAACTAACAGTTTACAACAAAAGCGATTAAGATTTTTAAAAGACACATTCAAGGACATCGGGAAAAGTGAGCGCTCCATTCTCCAGATTGCTTTTCCCAGCTCGTTTCACGGCTGTTCTCCTGTAAAAGTGGTAAAACTAAAATATTCACTATTTTTTGTTGCCAATATGCAATGAAAATGATACTTAAACTGGAAAAAACTATCTTTCCTTAACATTTTATATAAGCAATCTTTATAAAGGGCCTTGAATATCACCACTTTGAAGGCATGTAAAGTGTTTTATTACTTGGCACAGAATGTACCTACAGTATACTGTCGCAGGTAGAGAAGCTTTGAATGCATAAACAGAGAGAGAGAGAGAGGGAGAGAGAGAGAGAGAGAGGAAGAGAGAGGGGGGGGGAGAGAGCGAGAGAGAGAGAGAGAGAGAGAGAGAGAGAGATAGGGAGAGAGAGAGGGGGGGAGAGAGCGAGAGAGACACAGAGAGAGAGAGAGAGAGGGGAGAGAAAGAAAGAGAGGGAGAGAGACAGAGAGAGAGAGGGGGGAGAGAGAGAGAGCAAGAGAGACACATATAGAGACAGAGAGAGAGAGAGAGAGAGAGAGAGAGGAAGGGAGAGAGAGAGATAAACAGAGAGAGAGAGAGAGAGAGAGAGGGTAGTGCATCAGTGCATAGCAAAATAACCCAACCGTATGTGGGATGGGGCCGTTTGCATTAGCCGACTCGATAAACGGGTAGCCATTGCAATTTACCATATGCAGCGAATATGAGCCATGCTTCACGGTAAATTAGTCAGAAGTACTTTTGAACTGAAGTCAGAAAATCTCTGTATTTCACATGTGTTACTGGTACAAAGGGCAGTTTTAAAAAATACCCCAAAAACACTTATTTTCTGGTAAAAACTCGACCTTTTCCCTCGACAATACACCTGCAGAAGCCTTAAAATAGGACATATTCAAGCAAAATGAACATACACTGTCATAAAAACCTGCAGTGACAATACTGTGTAAGCAGTTGTGGAAAGCTGTACTTAAAGGTGTTACGAGGAACTTTTAAATATTTCTGAAACAGTCTAATGTTTTCCTCTGATGATCATAAATGAACTGTGAAAGCAAACGAGACCATCAGTGCAAAGAATGTTATTTTTTTTATAGTTTTTCTTAAAGAGGACCTATGATGCTTTTTGACTTTTATGACCTATAAACGTTGTTATGATGATTTATAGTCATGTTTAACCATACTAAATTATCAAATAATGACTTACATGCATTTCGACGTATTCCCTGCTGACCGTCTGGGGTGTCTGTGCAGAGCACTAAACACTATTCTAGCCAGTCGAGAAGTCACGTCTTCAAAGCGGCTTGACGCTTTTTAACTTCGTGACGTCGCATGTAACTTTGTGAAGTCACCACGCGGATGTTTCCATGTATGGTAATGCTGTCACTTCCCTGTTCGCGTCTGCCTCGCGCCCTTATAGGTCCATGCTCGTGCTTCCCGCCACTGAAAGTGTTCCGGAAGGAAGGTAACCAATCACAACGGAGTGGGGTTTGCAGGAGGGGGGGGGGGGAGGGGAGCGGAGATGGCCGAAGCACAGGCGGAGGGAGCGGAGATGGCCGAAGCACACACACTCAAGTGTTGACAGGACGTGCTGGATCGCCAAAATAAGAGAAAGAGCTTCCCGAAAATTAAAAAAATGGCTCAATTTGAAAGCATTAAAATCGGTAAAAACCTATCTTTTTCAAACCATAGCCATGTTGACAGACAAATGTAAATGTGAGGTTATTAGGCATGCATCAGACCTTCATTCATATGACAAAGTTACACTATATAGCTTTAAAACGATGCCTCTGTGCGATTGTGCAGAATCTCCTCGCTATGGCAGCATTCAATCACAGTTAGAAAAAAAAAATCCTCGAAGGTAGAATGATGTTAAAAAGAGATCATAACACTACAGTTTGTGTGTGTGTGTGTGTGTGTGTGTGTGTGTGTGTGTGTGTGTGTGTGTGTGTGTGTGTGTGTGTGGGGATCAAGGCAAGAACAGAGTTGTCACAGGGGAGAAATAAATGGTGTGTCCCAGTTTTAAATGACAGGATGTGGAGACACCCACTCAAGCTTGGCACCTGTTGACAGCCCATCTGAAGGATGTTAAAAACAGATCTACAGTGTGTGTGTGTGTGTTTGTGTGCGTGTGTGTGTCTGTGAGCGTGCGTCTGTGTGTGTGCCTGCCTGCCTTTGTGTGTGTGTGCGTCTGTGTGCCTGCCTTTGTGTGTGTGTGTGTCTGTGTCTGCGTCTGTGTGCGTGTCCGTGTGCCTGTGTGTGTGCGTCGGTGTGTGTGTGCGTCAGTGTGTGTGTGTGCGTCCTTGTATGCGTCTGTGTGTGCCTGTGTGTGTGTCTGCGTCCGTGTGCCTGTGTGTGTGTCTGCGTCCGTGTGCCTGTGTGTGTGTTTGCGTCCGTGTGCCCGTGTGTGTGCATGCGTCCATGTGTGTGTGTGTGTGTGATCAAAGAGCTCACATGACAGACAGTATGCAGCTTCAGATTCAGACAGTGGGGACTGAAGTGTTTGGCACAGTAGTGAATCGTCCTTCTCAACACTCGAACCCTCCGCTGAATACTTCAAATGAAAAGGCTTTGGGGAGTTTGGGAGTAAGGTAACAGATAGGATGTTCTGTGTTGCTTTTTGTCGTAAAAACGTGGACACTGTTTTATGGTGTACTTCAAAGGGACAGGTTAAAAATGTAGTTGTTAATTATTAATATAATGATTCATGCACCTTAAAATATAAAATAGTCGTAGAGTGAAAGAGGCAGTCAGTGGAATTTAAGGAACAATTGATAAATGCTAAAGAAAGATTTGAGGCAACGGGTAAATGTGTTTTTATTTATTTTTAATTTTTTTTAAAGATATTTTTTTTGGCATTTTTATTCTTTATTGATAGTGTAGAGACAGAGTTGAAATGGGGCAGAGAGGGGAGTGACATGCAGAGAACGACCGAGGGCTGGCATCGAACCCGGGTCCGCTGCTGGCCGAGGCCCATGGGGGGGGGGACGCCTTACCAACTGAGCTAAGGGCGCCCCATGTGTTTGTTTTTTTGATACTCATGTATGTAAGGGTATACTTGCAAACCTATAGTTTGGTCAGGACTTTCAGGCCTTGATTTTCCGTTTGATTTGAACCAAAATTCCAGGTGTAAAACCTTCCCAGACCATACAACCGAACCTTGGTCCGATAGAAATAGGTTTTCTGTGTCAGGATCAAACTCAGGACTTTGGGACCTTTTGTGAATCAAATCTATACAGTGGAACACACACTTAAACCTTGGTTCAGACTTTTAGGTTTGATAAAAGGTCCAAACAATGGAAAATTATTGGCATTTATCTTATTGCAATTAGACTGTACCTGGCCTTTGTAGGTAACGTCTTAAAATCTGCTCATTTGTACTGTACAAAACTCTTAATGGTGAATGATTCCAATGAAAATCACCATTCCCTAACGATATGCCTTTTTTTTTTAAAGATTGTTTTTTGGCATTTTCAAGCTTTATTAGACAGTACAGAGTTGAAATGGGGAGACAGACAGAGAGAGAGAGAGAGAGAGAGAGAGAGAGAGAGAGAGAGAGAGGGGGGATGACCTGCAGTAAAGGTCCACAGGTCGGATTTGAACCCGCGACCACTGCAACGAAGGCCGGAGACAATATGGTACGCGCTCTATCCACTACACCACCGGAGCACACCACGATATGCCTTTTTATCAAATTTTCTCCACATTTCCAGCAAGTATCTCCATCTCTCTAGACGTTTCCCTTCACGGTTAGATTTATAAGTCTCACTCCAGAAGCAATAGAGTCGACAGGAAGCCGCTCAGAGACACTTCAGCATTTAACGCCCGCGCTTGATTTGACATTTCAGATACTTTAATATATCGAGTGAGAACGAGTGATGGGTAAGTGTGGGGGGAAGTGTGTGTGTGTGTGTGTGAGCTTGTGTGTGTGTTTGTGTGCGTGTGTGTGTGTGTGTGTGTGCGTGCCTTTGTGCCTGTCTGTCTGTGTGTGCCTCTGAGTGTGTGTGTGTGTGTCTGTGTGTGCGTGTGTGTGTGCGTCTGTCTCTGAGTGTGTGTGTGTGTGTGAGAGTTGTCTTTTCTCTCTCTGCCTCTCCATCACTGTCACTGTGTTTCTGAAGCGTTGTATTTTAATATGGAGAAAATAATTACATTGTGGAACTTTGTGAATATGCCAGCACATCAGAGACAGTTTTTATGAGCTCGCTGTAAAGTGTCACTGCGATTTCTCAGTCCCTGATAAAACAGTTTTAATGAACAATAGTGCAGAAAATGACAGGGATTTAGATGATACATACTGTAGATACAATGTAGTCCTTGTGTGACTGTATCTTCCCCCTTATACAGCTCTGGAAAAAAATGAAGAGACCACTCCAAATGTTCAGTGTCTCTCGTTTTACTATGTATAGGCATGTGTTTGAGTAGAATGAACATTTTGGTTTTATAATATAAACTACTGACAACATTTCTACCAAATTCACAATAAGAATATTGTCATTAAGAGCATTTTCAATAAGTTATGTAGAGAGGAAGATTTAAGAAAACAAATCCAGACTGGTCTCTAAAATTTTTTTCAGAGCAGTGTGTACAAAGTGTAAGTTTGTCTCTCTTTGTATGTGACTGTATGTTGGGGTCCAATTTGTGAATTATGCAAGTGTTCAAACTTAAAAGCCTCTGGAACCCTGGTCTTAAAGGTGCAGTGTGTAATATGACATCATCAAGTAAGTTCTTGAAAGTTCTTGAACAATTCTAAATGTTAAACAATGCACCTGATGACATTCCAACTATGACACTTTCAAGATGGCGGCACTAGGCCTTGGTCCAAAATATGCAGAAATATGGACATATATGAGACCTAAGGGGAAAAAAAATAATTCAAAACATTTTTTTCAGCTATTATGCACTAAATTAAACGTACTTATGGATAGTATAATTACTTTCTACAAAATCTGCTAGGAAATAAAACCCAAAATTCTACACACTGCAGCTTTAAATAGTAAAAATTAATGTTTTGAATTCAAAGCTGGGTGTCTCAATAAGCTTTTACAAGAATCTGATTAAAAATAAATGTTTAGAAATATTATCAAACCTGCTGTTTCACTGTCTAGACCAGGGGTCCCCAAACTTTTTTCACTGAGGGCCACATACAGAAAAATCTACGAAGGGCCGGGCCACTTTGCAAAAATAACACATTTATCAGGACATGTAGCTGCTCTGATGTTTAGTTTCATAGTGTCTTCGTAAATTGTAATCCTTCTTCACGGCAACACTTTCCTTGCACATTAAACAGACACATTCCCCCTCTTGTTTATATGGCAATGATACACCCAGTATTTTCTGCCTTTGCGTCCAATGTCCAGCAGGGTGAAAATAGTAGCCAGCCGAGGTCCCGACCCTCCTAGGGGGGTCCGGGGGTATGCCCCCCCGGGAGATTTTTTAAAGTTTTTAAAGCGAAATGCATGAATTTGGTGCACTTTGAGAGGGAAATTAAGAGGCTAAATCTGAAGAATTTTGTATGAAAAAAAAATGGAGACACTGTGTCAGATGAATTAGAAGCTATTGGAGAAGGACGCATAGATTTTCCATAATAATATTAATTTAAAATAAAATATTATGCAGGGTCCTCTGGGATGGGCTTGTTGCTCATTTTCTTTTATGGGACATATTCCTCTGTAATATAATGAGTGCATTTAAATTATTTAAAAGCGCCATATTACATTATATTTTTAAAATGTGCCACGGGCCAATCAATCAGTGTTTGACACCCCTGCACTAGTGGGTTAACTGAGAAATGCAAAAAAAAAATTACATTATCTTTTTAAAATCGGCCGCGGGCCAATAAAAAGCGGGCCGCGGGCCGCATTTGGCCCGCGGGCCGTAGTTTGGGGACCCCTGGTCTAGACCGTTTGACAGGACTGTGTTGGTGTGGACGTATTACACGGTATCCATGGTATCCAACAGTCATCATTTATAGAATGTTTGGACTGTGTCTTAGAACTGCCGTGATTGGTTCAAAATACTTATTGTGTCATAAGAACCAGAGCATAGCCCATGGCCTCATCTAAACTGAATTTCTGTAAAGTGTTAAAAACTTAAATGACAATATCTTTCATTTGGATAGACAGACAGACAGACAGACAGACAGACAGACAGACAGACAGACAGACAGATAGATAGATAGATAGATAGATAGATAGACAGACAGACAGACAGACAGACAGACAGACAGACAGACAGACAGACAGACAGACAGATAGATAGATAGATAGATAGATAGATATGCCTAGCTCTTTTCAGATGCTTTACTATCATGCAACGTACTCCCATAATTGCATGGTAAGAAGTATTTGTGTCTGAGTATTTGTGGATTAATTATCCTCTTTCCTCAGAGGCGTTGCTGTAAATGTCAGCAAGTCAAAGCTATTAGAGTGCAGAGACGACCTTTTATTCATCTAGCCGTGTGTGTGTGTGTGTGTGTGTGTGTGACTGTGTGTGTGTGACTGTGTGTGTGTGTGTGTGACTATCTGTGTGTGTGTGTGTGTGTGTGTGTGTGTGTGTCACTCTCTGTGTGTGTGTGTGTGTGTCTGTCGTGAAAGAGAAAATTAATACCATACACTTAAACCGACAAACACCGGCCGGAGATAAAAGCAATTTTCTTGTCAAAACCAAACAATGAATGTGCAAAAAGGAAATAATTTTCTCAGATAAAATGCAAAATGGATCCCGTGAATGTTTCATAAAAAACAACAAATTAATTTTCTCTAAAGAATGCATCTATCATACTCCTACACAGCGGAATATTGATTCATTATGCTATTGTTTCTTCTCACAAAATGCTGTTATTATTATTTTTTTAAAGGCTAAAGTAAATCTATTAGTAAAGTGGAACAAAGGATCGCTGATATTCTAACTTCATATACGAGACAACTTTGGCATTTTCCTTCACTCTGTCAAACAAAAGTAATAATACAACAAGTAAATACTAAAATACAAAGGACCCTGCAAATATTTTGACAACTTTAAAGGTGCTCCGAGGAACTTTCAGTTTGTGTTGATTCTAGCGCCCCCCTTTGGACAAAAGCGGTAGTGTTTTTACTACGGCAGCTGTTGTTACTGGGTTAGCGTATACACCCATGGCAAAGTCAGTAAGAAAAACTAATAAAAATAGCATTCGTTGCACTGATGGTCTCGTTTGCTGTGACAACTTTAAAGGTGCTCCGAGGAACTTTCAGTTTGTGTTAATTCTTGAATAACCAATGTAGTAGTTCAAGCAGTGGTCTTACCGACTACACTATTAAGATGGACAGAATATACTGTATCAGTTAGCCTACTTGAAGATTTAAATTTCTTCCTTTGGCCACCAGCACCTTAAAATCATTGGTATCACTAATAAGCCTGGACAGGATTTAAACCGGGGACTCTATCTACTACACCATAAGTGAGCATGACACACATACATACACGCAGGCACGCACACACACAAACACGCATGCACGCACACAAACACTCACTCACTCACTCACTCACTCACTCACTCACGCACGCACGCACGCACGCACGCACGCACGCACGCACGCACGCACGCACGCACGCACGCACTCACTCACTCACTCACTCACTCACTCACTCACTCACTCACTCACTCACTCACTCACTCACTCACTCACTCACTCACTCACACACACACACACACACACACACACACACACACACACACACACACACACACACTTACCCGGGTATGCCAATCATTGTGGGTGTTTTTATTTGCTTTAAGTAGACACAACCCTAAAGAAAACTGTATCAGCCAAACACCTGTAATCTACTCAAGGCCTTTAAAATATGCACACCCACCTTACCGCAGTGCTACGCCAAAGACTTATTTAATCATGTGTGTGTGTGTGTGTGTGTGTGTGTGTTTGTTTATTGTGTGTGTGTGTTTGTGTGTGTGTGTGTGTTTGTTTATTGTGTGTGTGTGTGTGTGTGTGTGTGTGTGTGTGTTTGTTTATTGTGTGTGCATGTGTTTCGTTGTGTGTGTGTGCGTGTGTTTCTGCGTCTGTGTTTGTTTTTGTGTGTGTGTGTGTGTGTTTGTGTTTGTGTGTTTCTCTGTGTGTGTGTGTGTGTGTGTGTGTGTTTGTGTTTGTGTGTTTCTCTGTGTGTTTGTGTGTGTGTGTGTTTGTGTGTGTATCCACTGTTTTTTCATCAAGCATTCTCCTCATTTCTTCCTTAACACAATAAAATGGAAATGTAATCAAACACATAAGCTGCAAAATCCAATTGAAAACATTTAAATTCTCCATACAATATATTTTTCCATTATTTGTTCCCCTCTGCTGTATTATTACTGTTTACTGACTCACAGAAAGCATTCATAAAGCCGTCTCCTGTCATTACCTGTTAAAATAACTTCACTGAAGTTTTCTTTTTTCAATTAACTTTATTGAAAATGATTTAGACAGACATATTCCATATAGTAGAAGGAATAAGATATAATATATATATATAATAAAAGAATATATATGAGTACTTACTTCCAGGAAGATTTTGTGTATGGATCGATAGGTTACTTTTCCTACTCAACCTGCCCCACAATGCATTGCGTCTTTTCAAACGACACAGAAGTTTTTTTTCTTATTCTTTATTGCTTCTGTATACTTCAGTGTAAACGGTCCGACGAACCTCGCATACACAATCAATGGTTAAGTAGACAGTATGTAGTATATACAGCTCCGGAAGAAATTAAGAGACCACTCCAAATGTTCAGTGTCTCTCGTTTTACTATTTATAGGCATTATGTTTGAGTAGAATGAACATTTTGGTTTTATAATATAAACTACTGACAACATTTCTACCAAATTCACAATAAACATTTGGTCATTTAGAGCATTTCCATTAAAGGTGCAGTGTGTAATATGACATCATCAAGAAAGTTCTACAAAGTTCTAGAATGCAACGCTCCCTGGGTAACCCCAACCCTTTAGAATAATAACAGAAGCTACAGTGGCCTTCAAGGACAAGAACAATTCAAAATGTTAAACAATGCACCTGATGACATTCCAACTATGACGCTTTCAAGATCGCGGCACTAGGCCTTGGTCCAAAATATGCAGAAATATGGACATATATGAGACCCTTTCTAAGGGGAAAATAAATAATTCAAAATATTTCTTTCAGCTATTATGCACTAAATTAAATGTACTTATGGATATTATAATTACTTTCTACAAAATCTGCTAGGAAATAAAACCCAAAATTCTACACACTGCAGGTTTAAGTAATGTAGAGATGAAGATTTAAGAAAAATCCAGACTGGTACTTTAATTTTTTCCGGGGCTGTACATGTTGAGTATGTAGGAGGGAGGACAACTTGGTGTGGTTGGCAGTTTATTATAGTGTAATGTAAGCAGTTAACACAGGGCCGAATGTGATGTATTATTCAGATCTCAGGGACTTTACTGTCTGAGCTGTAAATCTAACACGGTCAGTGTCTCACACACACACACACACACACACACACACACACACACACACACACACACACACACACACACACACACACACACACACACACACACACACACATACACACACACACAGTGCCAGTGGTAGAGATGCACAGTGAGCAATCTGTATATAGAGGCGTGTACAAGGCCTCTTTAAAAGCATAGCTATTTTTTATTTTTTGGCATTTTCAAGCTTTATTAGACAGTACAGAGTTGAAATGGGGAGACAGAGAGAGAGAGAGAGAGAGAGAGAGAGAGAGAGAGAGAGAGAGAGGGGGGGATGACCTGCAGTAAAGGTCCACGGGTCAGATTTTGAACCCGCGACCACTGCAACGAAGGCCGGAAAAAATATGGTACACAATCTATCCAACATTTTGAATTTCTAGCTTTTTGCCTTTCTCAAGTAAAGGCTACAGAAACCGTTCCTGTAAAGGCTTCGTTTAAAGCTGGGGTGGAGGATTTGGGGAGAAAATAGCAGTTGGGATAGAGATTCGAATCCAAATACCTCAACCGCTCCACTTGTTCTCTTTGGTCCCTCCCCTATGGTCCCTCCCTGACACGCTCTACACACCAACAAAGTCGTGCCAAAGTGAATGGACAGTCCCAACAGCCAATAAGAACAGAGAATCGGAGCCTCGCTCTGATTGGTCAAAGTGTACAGCTCATGTTAACTTTGACCAATCAGAAATCACATACCCCAGCTTTAACCTTTATTTATGCACAGGAGTGTCCAATCAAACAAATGCAAACAGACACTCATAAAGAAATAAAATAAAAATAAGGACGTAAAGTAAAATTAAACCAGCAGTTGCAGTGCATAATTAAATATTTCATGTGCTTCTTCAGTCACTTTTCAAATTTGTACCTCTATGCATATTTGTACCTATATATACATAAGCCTACAACATCACATTAAAATAAATACACTTATAACTGTTAACCAATTTAAACTTATTATTTTGAATCAGCCCCACTCCACTTTTAACTATTTTAATTGTAATTACGCTATTGTTCTGCTTCATTCAATTGATCTGAATGTTTTAATTGTTGTTGTCTCTTTGTCAGCTTGTTGTGTATTCTCATTGTATATTGTGTATCTGTAATTGACTCGACGTCATTGTAAAATTGATCTTTTCGAGGATAAATAAAGGAAAATGAAATGAATGAAATATTACTTTAGACCACTTTTCTTTTTGAAGTGTTTAAGTTTGACAACAGCTTGAGTGTGAGAGCCTTCCTGACCCCTCTGGGGAGAAGCAAAATATCCCACTGTCCCTAAACGCCTCGTCACAGCTGGACTCCATCTCTGTTTACTGTCTGGAGAGTGTTAGGTCCCACGGGGGGCACAATGGTAAACACACACACACACACACACACACATAGAGAGAGACACATGCACGCGCGCACACACACACACACACACACACACACACACACACATAGAGAGAGACACATGCACGCACACACACACACACACACACACACACACATAGAGAGAGACACATGCACGCACACACACACACACACACACACATAGAGAGAGAGACACACACACACGCACGCACGCACACACACACACACACACACACACACACACAAACAGACATGTTTTCCCTGTGGAGCAGTAGGAGAAGCATTTTACAATGTGAAGGGGTCACAGCATGAATCATAACAACACATGAGTTTTTTCAGACTATTGTTTCTCAGAATCTTTACAAAGTTCCATATAACAATCCACCAGAACAGTCTTTGATGCAACAGCACAGGGAAAGTAGACATGGCTTCTTTTAAAGGAATACTTCACCCATACGGAACCAGCGTTCTACCATTATAAAATAACTATTATAATGTAATGAATGAGGTTTTTCTTCCCTCAGTCTTCCTTTAGTCTTCCCTTGGCCCAGCTGTCCTGTTATTCCTGACCCTTACTGTGATGTCACAAGAAGGAAACTGTAGGGTTAGACAGTGAGACCATAAAACACTCTTTCTGCCTTTTCTCACGCTAAGATGATCCGATGTATTTATTTTTTGCACATTTATACTAAATAGGATCTCCGAGTTCAATACACCTTCATATTCCAACTGGTGAAGTAGGCCTTTAAGTAGCACTGGTTTGGACCAATTATGCCTGTGCCAGATTGTAAGGCCACATAACCTGTTCCATTGTCAGATTCAACTCAAAATAATGATTTGAGTCAATTTGGACCAAATTGATATAATGGCTCGCTCACTCACTCGCTCGCTCACTCACTCACTCACTCACTCACTCACTCACTCGCTCACTCACTCACTCACTCGCTCACTCACTCACTCACTCGCTCACTCACTCACTCACTCACTCACTCACTCACTCACTCACTCACTCACTAAATAAAACATGTAACACACACACATTATACAATGTGGGTACTAACTCCTTAAAATGAAAGATAGATAGATAGACAGACAGACAGACAGACAGGCAGGCAGACAGACAGACAGACAGACATGCAGACAGACAGACATACAGACAGACAGGCAGACACTTCTTCATAATGCCCTAATTCCCACATCATTCTAACATAACGTACTCAGTCGAAAAATAATCACAGCATCACTTTTATTTTGCAAGCCAAATACACGTTGATACACTTATTTTTTCCATGTAATAATCCTGGCAGAAAGTGATTGCATTTTATCATCACTGCAGGACGACGTTAACCCTGATAGTGGGAAGCCATTACTCTCTCAAGCAGCCATGAGAGGGAAACAGAATACCCACTATGCCGCCTGTCTGTGTGTTTTAAACATAAATCATCGTAACATAAGTGTTTGAAAGGCTTATTATTAATTCAGTGGAAGGCGCTGTGTGGTGTGAGGCGATCCCCCTATTTATTACAAACGGCTGAGGTGTTCGTTCACCGTGTGTGTGTGGAGAGGTGCTATGAAAACACACACACACACACACACACACACACACACACACACACACAC
>NC_137214.1:30873019-30883019 GCF_949987685.1 Ammodytes marinus | reverse complement strand
GTTCATCCTAGCCTGCAGAAAAGGCAGAAAGAGTGTTTAATGGTCTCACTGTCTAACCCTGCATTTTCCCATGTGTGATGTCACACATGGGAAAATGTAGGGTTAGGATTAACAGGATTAACTTTCTTGTGTGATGGACATTCAACTTGAACCAGAGAAAGTTAAAGGTATTTTTTTTTGGCATTTTTATGCTTTATTGACAGTGTAGAGACAGAGTTGAAATGGGGCAGAGAGGGGAGTGACATGCAGAGAACGACCGCGGGCTGGAATCGAACCCGGGTCCGCTGCTGGCCGAGGCCCATGGGGGGGGGGGGGGGGACGCCCTACCAACTGAGCTAAGGGCACCCCCTTGAACCAGAGAAAGTTAAAGAACGAAATGGTGTTTTGTTTACCCAAACATATTGATAGAAGTGTTTATCATTTTCCCTACTAGAATTCTTTATAGCTATATTCAGCACCACATAGGTTATTACATATATTTCTTCACAGAGTTGATGGCACGTCTAAGTGACAATTTACGATTTTTATAGAAATATTTTTGCTTCCACTGCAATATTTGGCACTTTTGTGATGACACATTCCAACTTTATGATGACAGTTTGATGATTCTGTAGCTCGCTGAAGTTCATACACACCTTTTAACATTCTCTGTGATGTGACCATTGGCGAGCTATGTGTTTATTAAATTCAGTATGACGTGTGTGTGTGTGTGTGTGTGTGTGTGTGTGTGTGTGTGTGTGTGTGTGTGTGTGTGTGTGTGCGTGTGTGTGTGTGTGTGAGCCCCAGTTTCCACAATAACACACAGACATTTACTCTGATAAACGCAGTCTTTTTAATGGTACAGTGTGTGTGTATTTTAAATTCAGTATGACTTGGAATGTATCATAAACATTGATATACTGTCCAAATTGCATATATACTGGTATGTGTATATACTTATTCAAAATGTGTTTCTAAGTGTTGTGTTGATGGAGTCTTTAACCACAGTGCAATGTGTGATGTGAAGGCAGCATCTACCCAATAACATGTTTCATTTATTCAGAAAAAAGGTTTTCCTTTCTGTCTGTCTGTCTGTCTGTCTATCTGTCTATCTATCTACCTATCTATCTGTCTGTCTATCTATCTATCTATATATATGTCTATCCATCTATCTATCTATCTATCTATCTATCTATCTATCTATCTATCTATCTATCTATCTATCTATCTATCTATCTGTCTATCTGTCTATCTGTCTGTCTGTCTGTCTGTCTGTCTGTCTGTCTGTCTGTCTGTCTGTCTGTCTGTCTGTCTGTCTGTCTGTCTGTCTATCTATCTACCTATCTGTCTGTCTATCTATCTATATATATATACAGTCATATGAAAAAGTTTGGGAACCCCTCTCAGCCGGCATTATAATTGACTCTGCTTTCACACAAAAAAGATACAAGTGGTATGTCTCTAATTTACCAGGAACAGCTAAGTACTGGGATGTTTTCCAAACAAAGATTTTTTGAAAAGCAGTATTTAGTTTTATGAAATTAAATAAAATGTGAAAAACTGGCTGTGCAAAAATATGGGAACCCTTGTGGTTTTGTTGATTTTAATGCATGTAACAGCATGTAAAACTGAGGACTGTAAACACAAAATTGGTTGGATTATGTTGTTAAGCCTTGAACCTCATATAAAGGTCTGTTTAATCATGATAAAAGGTATTTTAGGTGCCTAAATGCATGTTCCACTTCTCTTTGACTCTCTGCAGAAGTGAGACAGAATGCGATCATCAAAACAGCTCCCAAAAGATCTTAAAAACAAAGATTATTCATTGTCATGGTTTAGGGGAAGGCTACAAGAAGCTTTCCCAAAGGTTTCAATTGTCAATTTCTACTGTAAGGAACGTTGTCAGGGAATGGAAGGACACAGGCACAGTTGCAGTTAAACCCAGGTCTAGCAGACCAAGAAAAGTACAAGAGTGGCATATGCGGCGGATTGTGAGAATGGTTGCACACAACCCAAAGATCACCTCCAAAGACCTGCAAGAACATCTGGCTGCAGATTGTGTATCTGTACATGGTTCTACAATTCAGTGCAATTTGCACCAAAACATCTGTATGGCCAGGTGATGAAAAGGAAGCCCTTTCTGCGCCCACGCCACAGATACAGTTGCATGGAGTATGCAAAAGCTCATTTAGACAAGCCAGCTTCATATTGGAAGAAAATGCTTTGGACTGATGAGACAAAAATTAAGTTATTTGGTCTTTATAAAAAGCAGATGTTTTGGTGCAAATTGCGCTGAATTGTTGAACGATGTACAGATACACAATCTGCAGCCAGATGTTCTTGCAGGTCTTTGGAGGTGATCTGTGGGTTGTGTGCAACCATTCTCACAATCCTCCACCTATGCCGCTCCTGTTTTTTTCTTGGTCTGCCATGCCTGGGTTTAACTGCCACTATGCCTGTGTCCTTCCATTTCCTGACAACGTTCCCTACAGTCGAAATTGACAATTGAAACCTTTGGGAAAGCTTCTTGTAGCCTTCCCCTAAAGCATGACAATGAACAATCTTTGTTTTTCAGATCTTTTGGGAGCTGTTTTGATGATCCCATTCTGTCTCACTTCAGCAGAGAGTCAAAGAGAAGTGCAACTTGCATTTAGGCACCTAAAATACATTTTCCAATGATTAAACAGACATTTCTATGAGGTTCAAGGTTTAACAACATAATCCAACCAACTTTGTGTTTAAGGTCATCAGTTTTACATGCTGTTACAGGCATTAAAATCAACAAAACCACAAGGGTACCCATATTTTTGCACAGCCAGTTTTTCACATTTTATTTTATTTCATACAACCAAATACTGCTTTTCAAAAAATCTTTGTTTGGAAAACATCCCAGTACTTAGCTGTTCCTGGTAAATTAAAGACATACCACTTTTATATTTTTTTTTGTGAAAGCAGAGTCAATTATAATGCCGGCTGAGAGGGGTTCCCAAACTTTTTCATATGACTGTATATGTCTATCTATCTATCTATCTATCTATCTATCTATCTATCTATCTATCTATCTATCTGTCTATCTGTCTATCTGTCTGTCTGTCTATCTGTCTATCTGTCTGTCTGTCTGTCTGTCTGTCTGTCTGTCTGTCTGTCTGTCTGTCTGTCTGTCTGTCTGTCTGTCTGTCTGTCTGTCTGTCTGTCTGTCTGTCTATATGGAAATCATAATGATGGAAGAATGAAATGAAAAAAAAAGAGTTCTACAAAAAATCTTTTTTTTAGATTTGGGTCAAAGGAGACGGTTTGGTTTGGCTTTTGGGGAAACTTGTTCTGCTTTTTTTTGGAGTGAAAAATATGATCTAAGAACACTGTGGTCGGCATGAGAAGTTGTTATTGTTTGACAGACATTGTCCATGAAGAGACAATGCCAATAGAACTATAGTTAGAAAAACACATTTGAAACAATACATATGCCAATCACCATCGGTTTTGATTGATAGGACCACTTACGCAATCATATTTAGCTCATTAAAAATAGATGTTACAGGGGAGCCCTTAGCTCAGTTGGTAGGGCGTCCCCCCCATGGGCCTCGGCCAGCAGCGGACCCGGGTTCGATTCCAGCCCGCGGTCGTTCTCTGCATGTCACTCCCCTCTCTGCCCCATTTCAACTCTGTCTCTACACTATCAATAAAGCATAAAAATGCCAAAAAAAAATATCTTAAAAAAAATAAAAATAAATAGATGTTACCCCAAAGGGAGAAAGACAAAGGAATTCAGTGATTACATCTGCAAGTTAAATCAAGTCACTTGATTTATTTTGCACATTTAAGAACAAAATAAGTTGACCCAAAGTGTTTTAGTAAAGTTTATGTTTTTAAATATTATTTAACTTTTTTTCCATTCATTTAAATAGCACAGAACGGACAAACTTACATTTTTACATATAGTGGGCGTCCTGGTGAAATGCACCTGTTGGAAGACCAAGAAGAAGAAGAAGTACTATAGAATAAATAACTAAATACATCTTCACCTCATCACTTGATATTGTGGAAAGACTTGAGGCAGTGGTGGATGATGCCATCTTTAGTAACTATAGCTTCTTGTCCTTGAAGGCCACCGTAGCTTTTTCTATTTTTTCCCATTTATTTTAAATCAAGTACAACTGAATTTAAATATATATATATCAATACAAATGAACTGTACAAAGATGCAATCCAACATACATTCTTCTTCAGCAGCATCAAAGTGGCACAGGGGAAATACATTTGTTATTTTGTGTGTTCACCGAATCGTACAAACAAACAATAGTGATTCATAAAGGCTATGAGTCAGTGAGCTTGTGAGTGTAATGTACCAGGGGGGAGTGTGTGTGTGTGTGTGTGTGTGTGTGTGTTGTCAGTGTGTGTGTGTGTGTGTGTGTGTGTGTGTGTGTGTGTGTGTGTGTGTGTGTGTGTGTAATGTACCAGGGGGGCAGATGTGCTCAGATAGTCTCGTAAAAAAAAAGCAGAATTTTCACTCAGACAAAAACACACACCAAAACTATTTCACAGCAGTTTAAAGTCGTCACATATTGTGGTTGTCGGCTCAATTGCCCTGTAGGACACAGTGTGTGTGTGTGTGTGTGTGTGTGTGTGTGTGTGTGTGCGTGTGTGCGTGCGCGTGTGCGTGTGTGAGTAATAGTAATACTTGGGGAAATGAAACAGGGCATTGTGTGAATACTCAACAATCTCGTAAGAAAATAAAGGACAGTTTATATTCTACTTCAAAAGGTTACAGAATGTTGGGGCGCCCTTAGCTCAGTTGGTAGGGCGTCCCCCCCATGGGCCTCGGCCAGCAGCGGACCTGGGTTCGATTCCAGCGCGCTGTCGTTCTCTGCATGTCACTCCCCTCTCTGCCCCATTTCAACTCTGTCTCTACACTATCAATAAAGCATACAAATGCCAAAAAAATATTTAAAAAAAGGTTACAGAATGTATATTGCGACCCTATCTGTTACACCATACATGTATTACAACTTTATTTTTGTGAGCATTTTTAGTTGTCAAATTATCTTTCTATATGTTTGTATCAATAATGTTATTTTCACCTTAATTGCAGCTTTTTTTCAGGTAAATGTTAAACTCCAGTAAAAGGAGTTGTAAAACAATAGGGGGCGCCCTTAGCTCAGTTGGTAGGGCGTCGTCCCCCCCCCCCCATGGGCCTCGGCCAGCAGCAGACCCGGGTTCGATTCCAGCCCGCGGTCGATCTCTGCATGTCACTCCCCTCTCTGCCCCATTTCAACTATGTCTCTCTGCACTATCAATAAAGCATAAAAATGTCAAAAAAATATCTTAGAAAAATTAAAAATCAGAAGTCGAGAATTATCCAAAAAGCAGTCGGATTAGGCCCCATTAAATAGGTTAGTGTGATTGGGATTTTCTAGTACATACTGCGAACTACTGAGCACAATGGTTGAGCCTATAAGTAGAGAGGTAATCTGCCTGAGGTTAGCATGACAGGGCCAAGCTCCTTGAATACTTATCATACATTAACATTTGAAAATCCCCTTTTTTCTTCACCTTAGAGTCAAATACATTTCGGATCACGTCTCAACCTTTACACACCCATAATAAGATGTATTTTGTTTTATTCACTATACAATGTGACAGGCAGCTTGTTGCCAATTTTTTTTTTGGGGGGGGGGTCAAAATCTGGACTTTTTTGCGGATACATTCAGTGTTAATACAAAAGCCTAGGCTCCGTAAACTCAGCAACTCCGACTTCTCAGTTCCAACTGAAATGCAGCACTACTTCAAGCCTGGTGCATCTGTGAGCCTAGATTCCAAACCAACTAAAGCATACATACTTACTTTTAAAATCGTTGTACTTTTTATACTTTCACTCAAGTGGTCTTGTAAGAGGTGACTTGTAACTGGGTGGAGGATTTGGGGAAAAAATGGCAGTTGGGATTGAGATTCAAATCCAAATACCTCAACCGCTCCACTTGTTCTCTTTGGTCCCTCCCCTATGGTCCCTCCCTGACACGCTCTACACACCAACAAAGTTGTGCCAAAGTGAATGGACATTCCCAACAGCCAATAAGAACAGAGAATCGGAGCCTCGCTCTGATTGGTCAAAGTGTACAGCTCATGTTAACTTCGACCAATCAGAAATCACATACCCCAGCTTTAACAGAGTAATTCTCCTATTAAAGGATCTCTACTCTTACTCAAGTATAATTTTCAGGTATATTCTTTACACCATAAGCTAATGTCAAGGCTATTAACATGTCCTATGTGGGATGCTATGCTAACCTACTAGCCTGCAGGGTTTATTCGGCTATTTATCTTTTTATTACCGCGGAATCAGCCCCACAGCCTGTGGGCTCAGACTAAATTAGACCATCTCTAGTTAAAACTGTTTCAGTAATATGATTTAAGGATTCAGTTTAATCTTGGTGTGTGCGTGCGTCTGTGTGTGTGATAGAGAGAATGCGTGTGTGTGTGTGCGTGAGAGAGATAGTACGTGTGTGTGTGTGTCAGTGTGTGTGTGTGTGTGTGTGTGAAGAGAGAGAGAGAGAGATTGCGTGTGTATGTGTGTGTGTGAGAGGGAGAGAGAGATAGAGAGTGCCTGTGTGTGTGTGTGTGTGTGTGTGTGTGTGTGTGTGTGTGTGTGTGTGTGTGGCTGTGTGTGTGTGTGAGAGAGAGAGTGCCTGTGTGTGTGTGTGTGTGTGTGTGTGTGTGTGAGCCCACTCATTGGGTCCCAGCCCAGTGTGTGTCTGATAAGCACTTGCTGCTTTTTCAATATTTTCCCCTCAGACATCCACCGAGTTAAAGACCTAGAAAGAGATATTCCTTTTGACAGCCAAACCCCACAGTTCCACCATCTTGGTTTTGACATAAGCTTGATTTGTGTACTTTTTTGAGTACAATGCTCTATTGTAGAGTGACAATTAACAACACATCCTTCTGTAATAACCTTCAGAATAGTGCTGAGAATGATTATGGAAAGTTTAGTTGATAATAAGCTGAGATAATGTCCGTTAAAGATGGTTGTATAGGAGAGATATACAGAAGCAAACAGACAAGGTTTAGTCAAATAAACACCTGAATGTACATGTTGGACCTTTGATTTATACTAGTATGAAAGAAGACATGGTATGGAAGCAAAGTAGACGAAAATCTCAAAATTGACCAGTGCTTGAAAAAAAAAAAAATGTTTTCGCCCGCAGTTTCTCGACTTAATCAAAACGGTTTAAAGGTGCAGTGTGTAATATGACATCATCAAGAAAGTTCTAGAAAGTTCTAGAATGCAGCGCTCCCTGGGTAACCCCAACCCTTTAGAATAATAACAGAAGCTACAGTGGCCTTCAAGGACAAGAACAATTCTAAATTTTAAACAAGGCACCTGATGACATTCCAACTATGACACTTTCAAGATGGCGGCACTAGGCCTTGGTCCAAAATATGCAGAAATATGGACATATATGAGACCCTTTCTAAGGAAAATAAAAATAATTTTAAAAAAAAATTTCAGCTATTATGCACTAAATTAAATGTACTTATGGATATTATAATTATTTTCTACAACATCTGCTAGGAAATAAAACCCAACATTCTACACACTGCAGGTTTAAGCACGTATCCCCTTGTGCTCAATTCAGACACTTAAATGAGTATCAGAGCTCCCTGCATCTTGCATCTAACTGCATCTAATTTAATTGATTTGCCCACAATATCGTATGCACATCATTTATAGCCGCGGATAAAATTAAGAGACCAGTCTGGATTTTTCTTCAATCTTCATCTCTACATTACTTATTGAAAATACTCTAAATGACAGTATTTTTATTGTGAATTTGGTAGAAATGTTGTCAGTAGTTTATAGTATAAAACCAAAATGTTCATTCTACTCAAACATAATGCCTATAAATAGTAAAACGAGAGACACTGAACATTTGGAGTGGTCTCTTCATTTTTTTCCACAGCTGTGTGTCTTCACTTTGGTTAAGAAATCACTTTTTCTATTTGGTAAATTTCCCCCTGGACCCTGAGTCTTGATCTTGAAGTATCAACTAAATTTGAAAGCTGTTAGTCGCCTCTCTGTCTGTCTGTCTGTCTCTCTGTCTGTCTCTCTGTCTGTCTGTCTGTCTGTCTGTCTGTCTGTCTGTCTGTCTGTCTGTCTGTCTGTCTGTCTGTCTGTCTGTCTGTCTGTAATTTGCAACAAAATATGTTTAATTATAGCAGTGGAAATAAAAAACGGGCGGTTAAATGTCTTTGCTTTAAGGACCTACTTCTCCGGTGGGAATATGAAGGTGTGTTGAACTCTGAGATCCTATGTAGTATAAATGTGCAAACATTTTAGAAAATCGGTTCATCCTAGCCTGAGAAAAGGCAGAAAGAGTGTTGTATGGTCTCACTGTCTCACCCTACATTTTCCCATGTGTGACATCACACACGGGAAAATGTAAGGGTTAGGATTAATAGGACAGCTGGGCCAAGGGAAGACTGAGGGAAGAAAAACCTCATTCATTATATTACAATAGCGATTTTATAATGATAGAAAGCCGGTTCCGTATGGGTGAAGTATTCCTTTAAGTGCATTGGACTCCCTCACCTCTTCCATATATTGGCTCGTGTGCTATCATCACCATCCAACACTGTCTTAAATAACTCGATACAGTTAGTGCTAATAATGAGTTTATAACCTATCTGTCTGAGTAGAGTGTATCTGCCTGCTACACACACACATACACACACACACACACACACACACACACACACGCACACACACACACACACACGCACACACACACACACACCACAGCCCTCTGTTGTATTGAATTCAGATTTGACATTATCACTAAAAACTCCCAGTGCTATAACTGTCTGACTGAAGTGCACAGGCTTAATCACGCTCCACTCTTCTTTCTCACTATCCTTTTAACAGCTTCATTTTATGCGGGAATACAATTTATTATGTCTGAAAACTTAACTGCATCTGCCAACGTGACACGTCTTAATCAGCCACTTAACAATTGTCTCTTAAAGGTACAGTGTGTAGTAAAGGTGTATTCTAGTTTCTGTCAAATCTAGATTGGAATGCCCCCCACCCTGTTGTGGAGAATTTACAGAAGCTACGGTGGCCTTCAAGGACAAGAAGCTATAGTTACTAAAGATGGCATCATCCACCACTGCCTCAATAAGTCTTTCCACAATATCAAGTGATGAGGTGAAGATGTATTTAGTTATTTATTCTATAGTACTTCTTCTTCTTCTTGGTCTTCCAACAGGTGCATTTCCACCAGGACGCCCACTATATATAAAAACGTGTAAGGCCGTTAAGTTTGTCTGTTCTGTGCTACTGTAGAAACATGGCGGAGGGCCCCACTCCTATGTAGATATAAAAGTAATCTACATGAAATAAAATAAACGATGCCCACAGAATTGTGTATTTTCTTGGACCTAGAATTGTTACATTATATTTAGAAAAACATGGACTGAATTGTTATGGATAACAATTTAAAGTAAATGTCCCAATTTTCCCACTTAATCGTGCTGTTAGATTTTCAATGAAATAAATAAAGACATCTCAACACTTTGAAAAAGCCCAGAAGAGATGAAGACTTTCCCTTTCTTCTGTAAAAGAGAAATAAGATTGGTTTGGCTTTGATGCTAGAATCAGATCAATATTGCTGTTGCATCAGTTGCTGCTGCTGCTGGCAAACAGTTGTATTAGGACAACAGGTGTGTGTGTGTGTGTGTGTGCGTGTGTGTGTGTGTGTGTGTGTGTGTGTGTGTGTGTGTGTGTGTGTGTGTGTTTGTGTGTGTGTGTGTGTGTGTGTGTATGTGTGTCAACAGGCCAGTAGTCATTGATCAGTGCAGGTGGCCGCGTGCCACACTGAATAACAAACTCCATGACCCATCATTACAAGGAGGAAATGTATTGAACAGCTTCTGCCTCACCTGAGCAACAGTAACCTACCTGTACCATGAATACAGTGCAGTTACTTTTATGACCATAAGGGGGCGACACATCAAGGCAAGTTCA
>NC_137214.1:30845519-30863019 GCF_949987685.1 Ammodytes marinus | reverse complement strand
AAAATAGATTTGAGTATTTAGCAGAGTTTACATACATTACCCCCCCCCCCCTGCAGTATTGAATGGCCTGCATCAAGCATACAGCTCCGGAAAAAATGAAGAGACCACTCCAAATGTTCAGTGTCTCTCGTTTTACTATTTATAGGCATATGTTTGAGTAGAATGAACACTTTGGTTTTATTCTATAAACTACTGACAACATTTCTACCAAATTCCCCCCCAAAAATATTGACATTAAAGAGCATTTCCATTAAGTAATGTAGAGATGAAGATTGAAGAAAAATCCAGACTGGTCTCTTAATTTTTTCCAGAGCTGTATGTGCCGTCCAATAATTAGTTGATCATTGTCCCAAAGAACAAAAGCTGCTCACTGCACTGACTGAAGTGTAATAATATGAATTGTGTATCATAAGCATAGGGCTATGTTTAGGCTCTATTGTTATATATCTACAGTGAAAGGTTATAATGCCAAACCTGATGTAGTTTTTTAGATATGAAAAGAGAAGCAATGATTGCAATTTAAGTGTATTCAATGTTAAGTATGTATTTTGATGGTTTGCCTTCTTTGTGTGTGTGTGTGTGTGTGTGTGTGTGTGTGTGTGTGTGTGTGTGTGTGTGTGTGTGTTCGTGCACATGCGTCCCTGATGACATTTGAACATATGTGTGCCTATGTGTCTGTGCCTGTGTGTGCATGTATGTTTGTGTGTGTGCCTGTGTGTGTGTGGGTGTGTTTGTTTGTGTGCATGTGTGTGTTCATTTCACATGTCTCTCTGGGCTTGTCTGAACATATGTGCGCCTGTTTCTCTGTGTGTGTGTGTGTGTCTCTGTGTTTTTGTCCGCCTGTATGTGCAACTGTGTGTGTGTGTGTGTGTGTGTGTGTGTGTGTGCCTGTATGTGCTACTGTGTGTGTGTCTCTGTATGTCTGTATGTGCTTCTGCCTGTGTGTGAATGTCTCTCTCCCCTCTCTCTCTCTCTCTCTCCCTACAGGTTACTAAATGGTTTTGTGGAGGGGAAACAGATCTCTGAACCGGCGCGATGCTTCTCCTAATGCTGCTGGCGGCCTTTTCTGCTTCCACCATCTTCATCACCGTCCTTCTTCCCACTACGGTCTCTGGCTCCTCCCTCTCTTCATCCCAGGAGCCAATCGAAACGTCCGATCTCCCGATGACCGAGACCTGCTCCGCTTGCTCCTGCATGTCGGTGGAAAACGTCCTCTACGTCAACTGCGAAAAGGTGACGGTCTATCGTCCCACTCAACTCATCCCGCCGCCTTCCAGCTTGTACCACGTGAATTTCCAGAACAATTTCTTGATCATACTGTACCCCAATTCGTTCCCAAACTTCACCCACGCGGTGTCGCTGCAACTGGGCAACAATAAACTGCAGAACATCGAAGGCGGCGCTTTCATGGGCATGAGTGCCTTGAAACAGCTGCATTTGAACAATAACGAGTTGAAGGTGCTACGAGCGGACACTTTCCAGGGGATTGAGAATTTGGAGTACCTTCAGGCAGACTATAACTTGATTAAGTACATTGAAAAGGGGGCATTCAATAAACTGCACAGGCTAAAAGTGCTCATACTGAACGATAATCTTGTTCAGCTACTACCCGACAACATATTTCGCTTCGCCTCGCTCACACACTTGGATATAAGGGGGAACAGGATCCAGAAACTTCCTTATTTGGGCGTCTTGGAACATATCGGGAGAATTGTGGAGTTGCAATTGGATGACAACCCTTGGAACTGTACCTGTGATTTAGCCCCGCTCAAGGCATGGCTCGAAAACATGCCTTATAACATTTTTATCGGCGAGGCGATCTGTGAAACGCCTAGTGACTTGTACGGACGGCTACTCAAAGAAACCAACAAACAAGAGCTTTGCCCGATGGGGACAGGGAGTGACTTTGATGTGAGGATGCCCCCTGCCCAGCCTGAAAACGGGCAATCACCCTCAAACATGTCCCCTACCACTTTAGCTCCTATGGCCACAAAAGCACCAAAAACGACCGACTCATCTAAGATTTACGGTAATGGGATAGTGGCCGGGTTACCCCCGTTTGGACGAAATAGCCAGATTGTTTCCTTTCAAACGAGGACCCCGCCGCTGTTGTGCCCGCAGCCCTGCAGTTGCAAAGCCCACCCCTCGGATTTCGGCATAAGCGTCAGCTGTCAAGAGAGGAACGTTAAAAGTCTAGCCGATCTCATCCCGAAGCCGGCGAACGCCAAGAAACTTCACCTGAGCGGGAATTACATCCGCGACATAAGCCCCGTCGATTTCCAAGGCTTCGAGGGGCTGGATCTGCTTCATCTGGGCAGCAATCAAATCGTCACGGTGCAAAGAGGTGTGTTCGCAAATCTCACCAACCTGAGAAGACTGTATCTGAACGGCAACCAGCTCGAACAGCTACACCCGGAGATGTTTCTGGGCCTCTCAAACCTCCAGTACTTATATTTGGAATACAATGCCATAAAGGAAATCCTGGCGGGCACCTTCGATTCCATGCCGAACCTCCAACTCCTGTATCTCAACAACAACGTCTTGCGGAGTCTCCCTGCCTACGTTTTTTCGGGCGTATCATTGGCCAGGCTCAATCTGAAAAACAACCACTTCATGACGTTGCCAGTGAGCGGCGTTCTGGACCAGCTGAGATCGCTAACCCAAATCGACCTAGAGGGCAACCCGTGGGAGTGTACGTGTGATCTCGTGGCGCTCAAACTGTGGCTCGAAAAACTGAGTGACGGAGTGGCTGCCAAAGAGGTGAAGTGTGCCTCCCCTGTGCAGTTCTCAAACGTCGAGCTACGCCTCTTGAAAAATGAGATCGTCTGCCCTAAGCTCATCGCGAGGCCCCCGTTTATTCTGACTAGCGCCACCCCTGTTTTGACCTCCCTGTCGCCTGCCGGGGTGGGCAAGGCGCCTCCGGGAGGGCCCGTACCTCTCTCAATCATGATCCTAAGCATCCTGGTTGTGCTTATTGTCACCGTGTTCATTGCCTTCTGCCTGTTAGTTTTTGTCCTGAGGAGGAATAAAAAGCCGGCGGGAGGCAGACAGGAGCTCGGCAGTCAGGAGTGCGGTTCGATGTCTTTGCAGCTGCGAAGACACAGCCACAAATCAGGCAAGAAAGGCGGGATCCCCGGGGACGATTTAGGAGGGGAGACATTCATCCCCCAGACCATAGAACACATCGGCAAGAGCCACACGTGCGGAATAGGACGCTCCTCTTCGGATATGGACGCGGGATTCAAGTTCGCGGACTCCCAAAGGCAGAAGATAATCCTCCGAAACGCCGCCGACAAAGACAAAGACTCGCTATCGACGTTGGAGCGAAACAAGCGCCTGAGCACCATCGACGAGCTCGAGGAGTTTTTGCCCCACCGCGAACCCAGCATGTTTATCCAGAACTTCCTGGACGGAAAGAGGGATTTCAACAGCATAGGGATGGGGGGCTACGAGATACGATACCCGGAGAAATCGCTGGATAGAAAGATGAAAAAGGGGACGTCGCTGATAGGGGGGAACCATAGTAAGATAGTGGTGGAGCAGAGAAAGAGTGAGTATTATGAGCTGAAGGCGAAGCTCCAAGGGACGCCTGATTACCTCCAGGTGCTTGAAGAGCAGACTGCGCTCAGTAGAATGTAAGGGATTCGGTTTTTATGTGTTTTGATTTTAGTAGTGCATTGATTATATTCAAAGATATGAACACACACACATACACATAAAAAACACACACAGACACAGACACACACACACACACACACACACACACACACATACACATAAAAAACACAGACATAAAAAAACACACACAGACACACACACACACACAGAAACACACAGATACACATAAAAACACACATACACACAGATACACATACACAGAAACACACAGACACACATACACACACACACATACACACACACACACACACACACACATACACATAAAAACACACATACACATAGATACACATACAAGGAAGTATACATGTACACAGGCAGACAGACAGGCAGATAGACAGCCAAACATATCAATACACAGACACATAAAACACACACAGACATATAAAGACACACACAGACACACATACCCAGAAACACACACACACACACACATACATAAAAACACACATACACACAGATACACATACAAGGAAGTATACATGTACACAGGCAGACAGACAGGCAGATAGACAGCCAAACATATCAATACACAGACACATAAAACACACATACATACAAGGAAGTCAGATATACATGTACACAGGCAGGCAGACAGACAGATAGACAGCCAAACACATCTGCCTTTCACTGCTTCTTTCTGGCCACACACACACACCCACACACCATTCTAACCCCCCTCTGTCCAAGATCATTCACTTGTTGTCCTCATCCCCCTCTCTGCAACCACACACACACACACACACACACACGATCCCACACACACGCGATCCCACACACACACACACACGCATAAAAAGTGCCTTCTGGAAATCCTTAATGACCAATGCAGAAATGGACAAAATGGCTCCACACTACAAAGGCTATTACCAGAGTCGGGGGCGTGGATCTATCACACGGTAAAAAAGACCTTTCGGATTATCCATGCCACTATCATGTATGAATTCCCTGACATGCTTTACCACACAGGACAACCCTAAAAAGGCAACCAGACAGACAGGCGTTAGTGTGTGTGTTTTTTTTGCTGCTATCGAAATGGGGTACAATTCAACTCTCTCTTTATTTTTTTGTTGTTCTCGTTTTTAACCTAAACATTCATTTTTCCAACCAAATCAAAAAGGGTCTTGAAAAAACTGTGCTTGAGAATATACCTCAATGTCTTCAAACCCCTCAATTTAAAGAGAAAAAAAGTGAAAAATAGAGAAAAAAGGAGAGGAGGACATGTTGTTTCGCTGTGGAAAAGAAGTATCCAAAATCATCGATGCATCTTGGATAATATAAACATGAAAAATCGGGACTTCGATTGGAGATGGAGATGGAGATGGATGCTACTTTGCTTAATTTTTTTTTCTGCGTTTGGGATATCCGTTTGTTCTATGGGGGGGATGTGCTGCTGCCATCTTGTCTGGATTACACACACACACACACACACACACACACACACACACACACACACACACACACACACACTCGTTGCAGTGCACCTGCTCTATTGCCGGGAGGCGAAAAAACTGGCTTCTGTTTTCCTTTTCGAGAGGGGGGAATTGGAGGGCACTGCAAAAAAAAAAAAAAAAAAAAAAAAAAAAAAAACTCTTTTGTGGGGGGAATGATTTTGTGACCATGTTAAATATAGTGTCTTCTGAATGGAGTTGTGTTTCTCTCTCTCTCTCTCTCTCTCTTCGACAATGCTACTTCACAGTGGACTGTACGTTGCTTTTGGGTTGAAAAATCCAAAACGACACGTAACACTGTCGAGAGGATAGTTGTTTCTTGACAAAATGGAAGAAAAAAAAATGTGTCTACTGAAGAATCATGATGAAAAAAAAAAGAATTACTAAAGTTGCTTGCCATGTAAGCGTAACCTGGAATTTATTTTGTAAGTCTTACATTATTTGTATCTGTGGGACTGGTTTGTAAATTACAAGGAAGGACAAACATCTTATATATATACACACACAGAGACACAGACAGAGACACAGACACACACACACACACACACACACACACACACACACACACACACACACACACACACACACACACACACACACACACACACAATGTACAACGGAGCTTCATCTTCATCAAGAGACTACACATACCAGAATTGTCAAACAAACCGCTAGTATATAATTCAATCCCCTTGTCGGCTCTCAATTCGTAGTAAGAAGAAAAAAAAATTTAACAACATAGTTAATTTATTTTTCTATGCAGGAATTATTTAAAGAGTTATTGGTATTATTTAAAAATTAATAATACACGAAGAATGATGGGAAATGGCTTGGTAGAAAGATGCATCAGAATTCACACAGGCCACTATCAAAGGGTCGTTTGTTTCACCTGCTGTGGAAATGAGAAGGGTTGTAAAATGTGAAATTTGTGATGTTAACTTTTTTTTATTTAATTTTTATTTTTTAAAAGGTGCTCCGAGGAACTTTCAGTGTGTGTTCATTCTAGCGCCCCCCCCCTTTGGACGAAAGCGGTAGTGTTTTTTTACTACGCCAGCTGTAGTTCCTGGGTGAGCGTATATACCCAGGACAAAGGCATACAGAAAAACTATATAAAAAAATAGCATTCTTTGAACTGATGGTCTCGTTTTGCCGTAACATGTAATTTACGATCATCAGAGTGAAAAATTCAACCGTTTCAGAAATATTTTAAAAGTTCCTCGTAGCACCTTTAAATTGTCGCACGACAAGCCCGAGAAAGCCTGATAGAGTCTGTGAAGTTTATCAAGCAGTTTTCCTTATTCTTATATCTCCCACAGTATCTTGTGAAAAGGTTTTTTATTCTTATTAACATTATGCAACCAAAATAAATGTGCATTACAAAACTTGATATGGTTCTAAGGATTGTTAAGAGTGAGGGGAAGTTTTGCTTGGGAGAGGTATGGCTTGCGAACATCGATAAAAAAATTGTTAGTTCTGGGCAGAAATCGTATCATTAAAAACACTATGTGCAATATTAGTAAAAATATGCTCAGTCATTGACGGCTTCAAATAATTTTTCTTTTGGTTAATTTATTTAGTTTAAAAGGTTATAAAATGTCAAGATTCAAGGTTCTATTTCGAAAATTCTTTTATCAATATCAATCAAACTCTATCCGGTCCTTTATTTAAAAAAAAAAAAAAAAAAAAAAGTATTGTTTCGTTAAAAATTATGAGTGTTTATTGACATTTACAAATGAATAGAATGTATCTTGGAAAGTATAATAAATACAATTTTTTCTATCGGTCATAAATCTCCTGTATATTGGTTAATTTTCTCTTGTATAATCATGTTGAAATCAAGGTATTAAAATCAGCACCTATTTGCACTGTGTCCCCCTATTTCTTTTAGTTGATATCCTGTTAAAGCTAGGGTGGGTAACTTTTTCACTGTACTATTTGGCAAAAATGTCATATAAGCCATTCAGCTATATGTAAGGTGAAGTGGTCTGAGAATATCTACTCATCACTTTGCTCTCCCCTGCCTCTGTGTGCCGCCCCCAAAAATTGCCACCGCTCATGTACACTTTGACCAATCAGAGCGAGGCTCCGATTCTCCGTTCTTATTGGCTGTTGGGACTGTCCATTCACTTTGGCACCGACGTTGTTGGTGTAGAGCGTGTCAGGGAGGGACCAGAGAGAACACAATAGGAGCGGTTGAGGTATTTGGATTCGAATCTCTATCCCAACTGCTATTTTCTCCCAAATCATATACCCCAGCTTTAAGTTTTGACATTAAAGGTCCCATAATGTTTCCAATTTTTGGGTTCAAAATTGTAATTTGGGTTTATATTATATACTGTTTTCATGGTGTAGTGTTAAAAAACCCTTCATATTTCACAAAGTGCCATTGTTGAATGTCCTCTTTTCAGCCTCTGTCTGAAACGCTCTGTTTTAGAGTTGTCTCTTTAAGCCCCGCCTTCCAAAGCGCCCAGTCTGCTCTGGCCCCTGAATCTAACTGCTGGTTTGAATCTAACTACTAGTTTGACTGCTAGCTAGTTTCAGAGGTATCTGGGGGTGTGGTCTATCAAAGGTTGGATAGGGGTTACCAACTTCTCCCCTTGTGACATCATAAAAGGGTAAACTCTATATATATTTTTTTTGCACTCATGTTTTCAGAAAGGTGGAGGTATAGAGAAAATGAGATCAAGTTTTTTTAAAAAAAATCATACTTTGGGATTCTCTTGACAAATAATAATGTTGAAAAACCATGAAAAAGTGCATTCTACACTGTAGCAGACCTTTAAAAAAAATACAGCTCCGGAAAAAATTAAGAGACCAGTCTTGATTTTTCTTAAATGCTCTTAATGACAAAAAATGCATTGGAATTTGGTAGAAATATTGTCAGTAATTTATGTTATAAAACCAAAATGTTCATTCTACTCAAACATATGCTTATAAATAGTCAAACGAGAGACACTGAACATTTGGAGTGGTCTCTTAATTTTTTTCCAGAGCTGTATATTCTACCATTGAAAACGGCAACACAGTTTTTCACAGAGCAAGTTGGATTGTGTGACAAGCTCAGTTGTCAGTCTAACACACTCAAAGCTCAACTGACAACATGTTTAACTTGTTTTTGTTCATGTACAAACACTGTCTGCCCTTCAAGCATCACACAGTGTCTGTTTGCTTAGACTGTTTGTTTTGGAGGGAATTGTCTGAGGAAATGGAGGATGGTAACAGTAAGAAGTGGTTCCTAATACAAAGCACACTTGGTTTCATGGCCTTAGGTGTTAGTGTACAGCCCCAGAAAAAAATTAAGAGACCAATCTGGATTTTTTTTTCAATCTTTATCTCTACATAACTTGTTGAAAATGCTCTTAAAGACAAAATATTTGTTGTGAATTTGGTTGAAATGTTGTCAGTAGTTTGTAAAATAAAACCAAAATGTTCATTCTACTCAAACATATGCCTCTAAAGAGTAAAACGTGAGACAATGAACATTTGGAGTGGTCTCTTAAATTTTTCCGTAGCTGTATATTATCCGCCTACACTTAAATACTGGTTAAACGTTTGTGTTTTTTTAAACTAAAATCCAAATTGAAGTAATTTTTTTTGTGTTCAAGATAAACATTTGAGGTTTCAAATCATCATCTAAGGCAAGACACTGCAGTCAAAACTCAAGTTTGACATTTTTGACTATTTTCTTCATCTTTAAACCTGCAGTGTGTAATATGACATCATCAAGAAAGTTCTACAAAGTTCTAGAATGCAACGCTCCCTGGGTAACCCCAACCCTTTTGAATAATAACAGAAGCTACAGTGGCCTTCAAGGACAAGAACAATTCTACATTTTAAACAATGCACCTGATGACATTCCAACTATGACACTTTGAAGATGGCGGCACTAGGCCTTGGTCCAAAATATGCAGAAATATGGACATACATGAGACCCTTTCTAAGGGAAAAATATAATAATTCAAAAAAATGTTTTCAGCTATTATGCACTAAATTAAACGTACTTATGGATATTATAATTACTTTCTACAGAATCTGCTAGGAAATAAAACCCAAAATTCTACACACTGCAGGTTTAATATTAGAATAAATAATAGGTCCAATATGTACATTTGGGTAACACCATGTAAATGTATATAATATCTATAAGATACATTTTTTACCTTATACACCTGCACTGTCTCTCCTTATAAAAGGTCTTACTGTGCTGTTTTTTTTTGCGTTTCAGAACTTGTGATGCTCTAAAAATGTACAGAAAGTCAAAATTTCAAAAATATATGTGTACTACGTTAAAGTAGTTCGCATTCTTTCTTATATCTATTTGTCTTTCCATTATGAAAATCCCACAATCGAACAATGTGCTCTTACGTTTGAGGCTATTTGGCCAGACACCATCGTTTACAAGGTGTCACCGCTCCATATATTCTTAGTAAACTATCCAAAATGTATCCTTGTTTAATTTTAGGGTTTAAAAGAATAAATTCCTATTCCTATTTTCTGTGCTAATCCGACCTTTGGGGCTTTTGGGAAAAACCAAGTAGCAGCAAGTATGACTCATCCAGACACTAGAGAATAGTTTCCTCATTAATTATTAATACCCTTGGCAGTTATGATCTAAAAAAAGGGGGGAATGTGTGTGTGTGCGTGTGTGTGTGTGCGTGCGTGCGTGTGCGTGTGTGTGTGTGTGCGTGAGTGTGTGTGTGTATTCAATTGTACCACTCTATAATAAAATAGAATTATTATTTTGATACTTAAAAACAGACAATGGCGGAGCGTTTTACTGGTGTGTGTGTGTGTGTGTGTGTGTGTGTGTGTGTGTGTGTGGCATATACTGTACGTTTATTTAGTATGGAGCTGCAATTGGAAGTGTTTGGAAAGCGCTGTCTCATGCATTACGTTTTGATTTGGCCACTAGGGGTGCTATTAGCACACAGCATATATAAGAACACAGCAGACGGTGTGAATTACACACACGCACGCACACGCACACACACACACACACACACACACACACACACACACAAATGGACTGTTGGGGAGATTACTGCTGTTTCAAGGCTTTTGGCTCAAACTCAAAGACAGAAATAATAACATACTTTTCATGAATTCTATTTGAAGTATTATTAGATTTTTTCGCCGTTTGTTCTGTGATTCTTTAAGCCAATTGAAGCAGAATAACGAGCTTTTGATGATTGTAATTATTTCCTGGAATGTGTAATTAGTGTACATGTGGTTTCACTAGGTCATGGTCTATTTGGGGGGGAACAATAGATGTAACAATCAAGCATTTCATATAAAAGGATTTAGAAATGGCAAAATTCTGATTTTTCACAACAGCACTTGAACGCAGCATGAGCATAGTGTAAGTGGAAATTAAAATGTTGGACGATTAAGATCACTTTTAATTAACTTTTTTGAAGTTGGACATTTAATTCAAGAGAGTCTAATTGTAACTTGAAGACCTACTTCACCGGTGGGAATATGAAGGTGTATTGAACTCTGAGATCCTATGTAGTATAAATGTGCAAAACATTTTAGAAATCGGTTCATCCTAGCCTGAGAAAAAGGCAGAAAGAGTGTTTTATGTGTGAAATCACACTAGTGAAAATGTAGGGTTAGGATTAACAGGACAGCTGGGCAAAGGGAAGACTGAGGGAAGACTGAGGGAAGAAAAACCTCATTCATTATATTATAATAGTGATTTTATATTCCTTTACAGTCATTGCATTGATAAATTGGAGCAATATTGACCAGTTCTTCATTTGCTGATAATGCACCATTAGGCTACTTCTAAGCTGAAGTTTGACATTCAGGAGTATTTTTTTTCTGTAGGAATTTCACATTTCATATCCTATTTCACCCTTGTTTTTTTACTGAGTGAGTGAGTGAGTGAGTGAGTGAGTGAGTGAGTGAGTGAGTGAGTGAGTGAGTGAGTGAGTGAGTGAGTGAGAGTGTGTGTGTCTGTGTGTGTGTATGAGTGAGTCTGTCTGTCTGTCTGTCTGTCTGTCTGTCTGTCTGTGTTCGTGCCTGTGTTATAACCATTGTACATCTATCACAACTGGTGGTCTCCTTAAAAAACCCACTGCCTCTCTATGTTGACTCTATAATCCCTATGCTATTCACACGGTATTTGTTTTAATTACTCTGATATTTCTTTGTTCTCTGACACCTTATTAAACCGTACAAATTCACAGCAGCCGGCCCTGTGTCTATACCCAATGCCAAATATGTGCTCAGGAATGTCTACCAGGGCAGTTTTTGGCATGGGCTTGCAAATGTGTGTGTGTGTGTGTGTGTGTGTGTGTGTGTGTGTGTGTGTGTGTGTGTGTGTGTGTGTGTGTGTGTGTGTGTGTGTGTGTGTGTGTGTGTGTGTGTGTGTGTGGCTGCAGTCATTTGAATAGGGATGAAAGGGGGGTTAGGCATCTCCACGGTCATTCACAAATTTGTCAATGAATCCCAGATGAGAGAGAGACAATACCTCAACCTCCCCTAACAGATGTTTCATTAAAAAACATACCCTGCGTTCCAATTCACATACTTTCTCTTTTTACTACACTACATACTAAAGTACAGAAGAGTTTTAGGGCCCTAGACAGGAGAGAGAAAAAAAAATCAGATAAGGAAGATTTTTTTTCATTATGTCGAGAATAATACTCCAAAATGCTATTGGAGTTAGTGGTGCATTTATGTATTTTCAGCATACTACAATTGATTTGCATGTATTGGGACATCCTAAATCTTTTCCTGGCATACTGAATAGTAGGGAAGTATGGGGGATTGGAACGTAGGGATGGACAAATCCAAATCCTCAAGTGCTCTGTTTGCAGATTGTCCGCTGCCATTTTCATTTTCACAGCGTTTTAATGATGTTAGTAAAAAGCTATTGATTTGAAGTCCTCTTGTCAGCTGTGTGTTGAGACTAGCATGTCCTCAGAGAGAGTTAACCTTGAATAAAGGGTTTTGAAATAATGGATAGATTAAATGTGTGTGTGTGTATTCAAGGGTATATACAGGAGGGAGTGTAGGGTTTATTTAGACATTAACGCCTATGGTAAATGGACTTGTATAGCGCTATATCTCTGTTTATCACAGACCCAAAGCGCTTTACATTGTTTTTTTGTACACATTCACCCAGTCACACACACATTCATACACCAATAGCAGCAGCTACCACGCAGGGTAGGCTTAGCACTAGGGTGCTAAGCTAACTATCGGGAGCAATTCGGGGTTCAGTGTCTTGCCCAGGGACACTTTGACATGTAGCAGGGAGACGGGGGATTGAACCTCTGACCCTGCACACCAGAGGCGAACTCCCTACCCACTTCGCCACTGCCGCCCTATGTTAACCTGGTTTAAAATAGTTAAAATTGAATATGATATCAAAGCTGGGTGTATCAATAAGCTTTTACAAAAACCTGATTGAAAAATAAATGTTCATAAATATCAATTGTAGAAAAACAGCAACAGTCATTGTTTTTATAGAATGTTCGGGTAGAGAACTGCCGTGATTGGTTCAAAATACTTTGAGTAAAAAGATCAAGATCAGAGCTTAAAGGCCTACTTCACCGGTTTGAATATGAAGGTGTATTGAATTCTGAGATCCTATGTAGTATAAATGTGCAAAAAAAATTAAAATCGGTTCATCCTAGCCTGAAAAAAAACGTACATTGTAAATATTACTGTGATGTCACAGTAAAAGACATCACAGTAATATTTACAAAGTACGTTTTTTTTTAACCCTATATTTCTCTTTATGTGATGTCACGAGAAAGAGAAATATAGGGTTAAAAAAACACTCTTTCTGCCTTTTCTCAGGCTAGGATGAACCGATTTCAATTTTTTTCGCACATTTATACTACATAGGATCTCAGAATTCAATACACCTTCATATTCAAACCAGTGAAGTAGGTCTTTAACCAAATTTCTGTAAAATGTATCAAACTGAAATGACAATATCTTTCATTTGGATTGATAGACACATATGCCTATAACTCTTTTCAGATGCTTAACTATCTTGCAACTAACTCCCCAAATGACATAGTTGGAAGGATTGTGTGGATTTGGGTTTACAGCTATAGGGAGGTGCATTTTGTAGAATGTATTAGATGCCACTAAATATTCAGATATTACACAATGTACCTTTAAAGAGGACCTATGATACTTTTCGACTTTTATGACCTATAAACGTTGTTATAATGATTTATAGTCCTGTTTAACCATACTAGCGTATCAAATAATTACGTACATGCATTTAGACGTATTCCCTGCTGACCGTCTGGGGTGGCTATGCAGAGCACTAAACACTAGGGCAGCCGGTCGAGAATTCACTTGTTCAAATTTCCGGGTATCGTTTCGTCACGTTCCCGGATGTTTCCATGTATGGTAATGCTGCTCAGGCAAGCTCCGGCCATGCCCCCACCTTCCTCTCTCAGAAATCTCCCCGCGCGCTGAGTGGGGTTTGCAGGAGGGGGGGGAGGGGGGGGGGGGGGGAGGGGGGGGGGGGGGCGGAGAAGCTCAAGCAGTGTGTGGAGCAGACTGCTGTGCTCGCTAGGGTAAGAGGAAGAGTTTCCTGAAAATCTACATGGTTTTTTGTGATGTGATTCGTGTCAGGTTGCTCTATAGCAGTTTTTAACAAGAAATTAAGACCGTAAAAGTAGTATAATAGGATCTCTTTAAAGCCATGAAACTTGAGTAACAAGGTGCAAACTTCCAGTGCAATATGTTTAAAAAACTTCCCTTTTTAAATTATTTTTCAGGTTCATATTACGAGTGACTTTAGGATAGTTGAACAACCCTCCCTTAGGGCACACCGTTAAATGAATTCTCATTCAAATTGTGTCCTTTTGTAATACTTGTCCTTTTGTATCAGCTTGGCCTGAAAAATAATGAGTTCTTTGCCCCAGCGCCCATAAAAAAAGTGACACCTGCTCTCACAAAATAATTGAGAGACCCAAAGTGTAAATCATTATTTAACGATACTGGTAATGCATCCATATTAAGTCTTTGGCTTGGAGGTAGTGGAGTTGAAGTAGCAAGGTTTTGTCATGTATGATATCCGTTATTAAAGGCCTACTTCACCGGTTTGAATATGAAGGTGTATTGAATTCTGAGATCCTATGTAGTATAAATGTGCAAAAAAAATTAAAATCGGTTCATCCTAGCCTGAGAAAAGGCAGAAAGAGTGTTTTTTTTAACCCTATATTTCTCTTTCTCGTGACATCACAGAAAGAGAAATATAGGGTTAAAAAAAAAACTTACTTTGTAAATATTACTGTGATGTCACAGTAAAAGACATCACAGTAATATTTACAAAGTAAGTTTTTTTTAACCCTATATTTCTCTTTCTGTGATGTCACGAGAAAGAGAAATATAGGGTTAAAAAAAACATTCTTTCTGCCTTTTCTCAGGCTAGGATGAACCGATTAAAAAAATTATCGCACATTTATACTACATAGGATCTCAGAATTCAATACACCTTCATATTCAAACCGGTGAAGTAGGCCTTTAAATGCAGTGTTTCATGCATCTGTACATATTCTTCTTCTAAAACTTCTAAAACTGTCAATTTTTCAAATATGTCGGGTGACTGGCAATGGTGGTGTCATTATAGGGTGATCCTGTGTCATGTTGGTGTAATGTTTTTATATATGACAAAGTAAATTGAACTTGGATTTTGTGTGGATTGTGAAACTGTTAGACAGACAGACAGACAGACAGACAGACAGACAGACAGGCAGACAGACAGGCAGACAGGCAGACAGACAGACAGACAGAAGAAGCCTGCTAGCCATAATTGCTGAGACCGTCATAATGTTGATATACGGGTTAAGTGAGAGGTTAAGTTTTAATCTTGTACACCTTGATAGATAGATAGATAGATAGATAGATAGATAGATAGATAGATAGATAGATAGATAGATAGATAGATAGATAGATAGATAGATAGATAGATAGATAGACAGACAGACAGACAGACAGACAGACAGACAGACAGACAGACAGACAGACAGACAGACAGACAGACAGACAGACAGATAGATAGATAGATAGATAGATAGATAGATAGATAGATAGATAGATAGATAGATAGATAGATAGATAGATAGATAGATAGATAGATAGATAGACAGATAGATAGATAGATAGACAGATAGATAGACGGATAAATAGATAGATAGATAGATAGATAGACAGACAGACAGACAGACAGACAGACAGACAGAGGTTAAGGTTAAATCGTGTACACCTTGAAAACAGCATAATTCAAACCTCTATTCCCAGTCCTTGCACTAACAAAAGCATCTGCCACGTCAACTTCACCCTTGAAGATGCAGAACACCCACAGTCCACCTACTCGTTATGTCTGCCTGATTAGACCTCTTATCTCAGACAGTGTGGGTGTATGTGATCCTATCTGTGTGTGTGTGTGTGTGTGTGTGTGTGTGTGTGTGTGTGTGTGTGCGTGCGTGTGTGTGCTTCATTTGATTGGCAGTTCCCTCACCCTCTTGTTACCGTGGTTGCACCCAATTAGGGCGTGACAACCTCCTTATCATTCTGATTGGTGAAAGCAAGATTGTTTTTTTTTAACGGCGGACAATTTGACTTTGAATTGCAAGAAAAGCACGCATCCATACTATCCCTGCGTTCCAATGCCCATACTATCTAATATTAGTATGGTTGAAAAAAGATTTAGGTTGTCCCGATTCTTGTGGTATGGTTAGAAATACCCGGATTTCTACTACATCCAGCCGAGATTATTAGTGTTGAAAACAATATCCTGTTTGGGTGATTCTGACCCATAATCCAGTGCGCACCGGAAGTGACGTCACATCGACGGAGCCTCCGTATGAAAACAAACGGGGATGCGACGGGTATAAAAGCAAGAGGCAAGATCAAGGCGCAATGTTATGATGAAATAAATAAGTAAAAGTATGTCCCAAGTGTATGCCTACTACATCCTAACTAGATTATTTTTATGGTCAGATGTAGTATGTAGAATAGAAAAAAGCGATTTGGAATGCAGCCTAAATGCTTTTTGTAGACAGTATACACTAATTTTCTAATTTAAAGAAATCCCATTTAGTAGAGGGAAAAGTTTGACTATTTTGGAGATGGTAAGACTTGAATGAGGTAATCAAACAGTGGCTTTGAAAAGGTCTCTACTAATTAATTCCCTCAAACTGAAACCAAATTGCTTTTTCCGACTAATTGAATTTGTGTTTTCTGAACTGTGTCACCGCTATCCTTTGAGTCCTTTCTCCAATTTCCTTTGTGCATTGCATTATGGGAAAACAATGCACCTGAACATTAGGAATAGATGATTACTTTTGTGATTACCTAGTATTACATTCATTTTATGTCATTTAAAGGTGCTCCAAGGAACTTTCAGTTTGTGTTAATTCTAGCGCCCCCCTTTGGACAAAAGCGGTAGTGTTTTTACTACGCCAGCTGTTGTTCCTGGGTGAGCGTATACCCATGACAAAGGCATTAAGAAAAACTATATGAAAAATAGCATTCTTTGCACTGATGGTCTCGTTTGCTGTTACATGTAATTTATGATCATCAGAGGAAAAATGAGACTGTTTCAGAAATATTTAAAAGTTCCTCGTAGCACCTTTAACATAAGGAATAAACAATGATTACTTTCGTGATTACAACTAATATTACATTCATATAAGGTCGTAAATCGCTGGTTAGATCCCCGGCACCGGACAGGAGGGTGTTATTTGTAAAACTTGTAGTGGCTGGTATTACATCTACGGTGCCCACCATCTCTACCATTGTGTCCTTGAGCAAGACACTTTAACCCCAAACTGTTCCAGGGGCGCTGCTGTACTATGGCTGACCCTGGGCTCTGACCCCCTCTGGAGTGTGGGAACTTGAGAGGGGAGATGCGAAGAATGAATTTCGATAAACCTTGTGCATATTGACAAATAAAGAAACTTAAATATGCTAATTTTGTATTTAGTTTAGCCAACATTTGAGCTAATAGTTTGAGCTAACACACTTTTTATTGCTGCCTTTCGCAAAATGCTGTGGACTACAATATGGAAATACTCTTAAAATATTTTTTTTTTGGCATTTCCAAGCTTTATTAGATAGTACAGAGTTGAAATGGGGAGACAGAGAGAGAGAGAGAGAGAGAGAGAGAGGGGGGATGACCTGCAGTAAAGGTCCACGGGTCGGATTTGAACCCGCGACCACTGCAACGAAGGCCAGAGCCAATATGGTACGCGCTCTATCCACTACACCACCGGAGCACCCCTACAAAGTGGAGATACTCCTAAAAGCACCATTTAGTCTGAATTCCAGTAAAGCACTTGACGAAATGTACTAATCTCCTTTACAAGTCTGGAGCACTAAATTGCCGTCAC
>NC_137214.1:30815519-30840519 GCF_949987685.1 Ammodytes marinus | reverse complement strand
GTGTATGCGAGGTTGGTCGCACCGTTTACACTGAAGTATACAGAAGCAATAAAGAAGCTCAACCATCTTCATTGCAGGAGCCGGTATGAAATATGGCCACGAAGAATCAAAGATTAAGTGCCCCATAGTGAGAGTCAATGAAAACGACAGTATTCTGTATTTTTCCCCTGGAATATGATGTTAGAATGGGATTCGCTCATTGAATTGAAGCATTGTTGTATCTTGTTATCCTTTTCAAAATATCCACATAAACGTATGAATAGTGGGAATGTCCAAAATGGCCCATTAAAAGGCTGGTATGTGTGCAGGTTTAATTCTAGCTAAAGAAAAGCTAGCACACCTTATACATCAACTCAACCTTATGAAGACAGTTCAGTTGATTCAATACAGTATGTCAAGCCATAGTCAGTGCATTAGTCCAGCCAGCTTTTTTTTTTTTTTTAAGATTATTTTTTGGCATTTTCAAGCTTTATTAGACAGTACAGAGTTGAAATGGGGAGACAGAGAGAGAGAGAGAGAGAAAGAGAGAGAGAGAGAGAGAGAGAGAGAGAGAGAGAGAGAGAGAGAGGGGGGATGAGTAAAATATACAGTAAAGGTCCACGGGTCAGATTTGAACCCGCGACCACTGCAACGAATGCCAGGGCCAATATGGTACGTACTATATCCACTACACCACCCTCTTGCTTGGTTGAAATTAAAACCTGATGCTACACAAGGCCTTTCAAGGATCCGTTTGACATACTTTCTATGTCGATGTTTCAAAGCTAATATTTGTGCATCACATTTGGGCGGCAGTGGCGAAGTGGGTAGGAAGATTGCCTCTGGAGAGCAGGGTCGGAGGTTCGATTCCCCGCCTACCCGCCACATGTCGAAGTGTCCCTGGGCAAGACACTGAACCCCGAATTGCTCCCGATGGTTCAGAGAGCGCCTTGCATGGCAGCTACTGCCATCGGTGTATGAGTGTGTGTATGAATGGGTGAATGTGGTAAGATATGTAAAGCGCTTTGGGGCTGAGAAAATCGGCTAGAAAAGCGCTATATAAGTCAAGTCCATTTACCATTTACATTTGGTCGTCTCCATGTGTCTGCAGATGAGACGGCAGCACACAGAGAGACGTCACAGAGATAATGCAGTAAAGTAAATGTCATGTTGAGTCAATGTTTATTAAAGGTTTAGCTCCCGGGCCGCGTGTTGTGATGAAATGCTTTGATCTCTAGTTGACACACATCTCACATGTCAATGATGTCACCAAATCATAAGAACAATACAGAAATATTAACCCCTTACAGTCTAAGGTAAATGAATAAATAATTTACAAAAATCATTTATCTGCTTTTTTTTTTTTTTATTATTTGTTTTAGTTTTTCCTAAACATACATACGGATTGCATTTTTTTATTTTTCCAGGATAACCAGAGATATTTTAAAATGAATCAGAACATACTGTAAACGTTATGGTTCCATATAACATTTGTCATACACAACGCATTCAAATTCAAGGCGTAAAATATGATAGTTCGCTCAGTAAATACCAGAAATAAAAAAAAGCATGTATCTGACTCTCTTAGTATTTCATAGGTTCAAATATGGATTATTAAAGCTGGGGTATGTGATTTCTGATTGGTCAAAGTAAACATGAGCTGTACACTTTGACCAATCAGAGCAAATCAATGTCCAATGTGATCAAAAATTAGCCCAATTAATCAACATAAATCCAACTGAATACACAGTGCAATATGTGACAAATATGTTCAAGCAAATACCACGTGCTGCTTTCATAACACACTTTGTCTTTCAGGTCACGAGATGTTTTTCACCACACACACACACACACACACACACACACACACACACACACACACACACACACACACACACACACACACACACACACACACACACACACACACACACACACACACACACACACACACACACCGCGTGTGCTTCTGTTGCACGTCTCATAAAAACTCATCTGTCACCAGTTTAACTAGTTCAACAGTCTACTTATATGTACAGTACAGACCTGGTTGGTTCAAAACACACACCCACCCACCCACCCACACACACACACACACACACACACACACACACACACACACACACACACACACACACACACACACACACACACACACACACACACACACACACACACACACACACACACACACACACACACACACACACACACACACACACACACACACACACACTGTATACAGAAGCATGTTTGCATTGGATTATAATGTTACCTAAGGACATCATGTGACTTATAAATGACACCCCTAAGTATTAGTTTTGAGTAGCATCATGTGACTTATAAATGACACCCCTAAGTATTAGTCTTGAGTAGCACGTTCGCACAGCATGAGCAAACGCTGTCATTTAAAATTTTACTTAAGAACCTCTAAGAGTATCTATTTCTTAATGTGCCAATTTATATTCCTAAATCTTTCTTTAAGTCAATTGATTCTATTATAATGCCTTTCATTTGGGGATATAAAGCACATAGGATCTCAAAAACCCATCTTCAGAAACCCAGGGAGCATGGCGGACTGGGGTGTGCATCCGTGTGTGTGTGTGTATATGTGTGTGTGAGAGAGAGAGAGAACGTGTGTGTGTGTGTGTGTGTTGCCCACCCATGAAAACAGCCTGTGCACATGTGAACAAGGAGAGGCACACAGAGCTCATATTACTCTTTCAGTGTTGTCCTCCGATGCCCCATTTCATGGCGGACTGGGGTTACCATGTTTTTTACATTATTACTGGGCTGCCAATGCTAGAGTGATGGTGTATTGGCAATTTACATATGAAAAAGGCATTAGATCTGATCTGCCCTCCTGGTTGGCAATTGAAAAAAAGCTTGGCCCCAAAAACTTCTCTCACTGCCCTCCTTTTCTCTTCTCCCAGACCGCCTGCCTCCTTTAGAGGAGACCACGTTACCTTGTCCAACGGTCAGAGAATTTGGAACCAAATTAGGAAGGCCTGTGAACTACCGAGCACGACCATACGTACCCCAATCTGGCATAACCACGCCTTCCCCTCATCGTTCACAGATTCAGCATTCAGAGATTGGAGTCTGAAGGGAATAGTAACAGTTGAGGACCTTTATATAAATGGTCACTTTGCTTCATTTGATCAGCTAGCATCAAAGTTTTCACTGTCGAAAAGCTCAATTCTTCAGGTATCTACAGTTAAGGCAAGGCAAGTTTATTTTTAAAGCACAATTCAAACACAAGGCCATTCAAAGTGCTTTACAGGGGCAAGATTAAAATACATCAAACACATTAGAAGACATTTAAAAGCGAATGAAAAGAAGTAAAACATTTAAATAAAGTACAGGTTAAAATGGAAACAGAAAAGTCTTCAGACTCGATTTAAAAGAACTGAGGGTTGCAGGAATTATGTCAGACAGAATAAACCATCCTTTGAGTCCATGCCCGCAGATGATTCATTGTCCAACATTGTACTGGGCTCACCAGAAGCCAAAAACCTGATTTCATCTTTTGTGGGAATATTTTTAGACCGGCAGGACAAATCTACCTTAAAAATAAAGCAAGCCTGGGAAAAAGACTTAAACACTGGAATAGCTGACGATGTCTGGGAGGGAGCGCTAAAAAGCATAACATCCTGCTCTATAAACTCGAGGCTTCAGTTAATTCAATTCAAAGGCCTACTTCACCGGTTTGAATATGAAGGTGTATTGAATTCTGAGATCCTATGTAGTATAAATGTGCGAAAAAAATTGAATTCGGTTCATCCTAGCCTGAGAAAAGGCAGAAAGAGTGTTTTTTTTAACCCTATATTTCTCTTTCTCGTGACATCACAGAAAGAGAAATATAGGGTTAAAAAAAAAACTTACTTTGTAAATATTACTGTGATGTCTTTTACTGTGACATCACAGTAATATTTACAAAGTACGTTTTTTTTTAACCCTATAATTCTCTTTCTGTGATGTCACGAGAAAGAGAAATATAGGGTTAAAAAAAACACTCTTTCTGCTTTTTCTCAGGCTAGGATGAACCGATTTCAATTTTTTTTGCACATTTATACTACATAGGATCTCAGAATTCAATACACCTTCATATTCAAACCAGTGAAGTAGGCCTTTAAGGTCACACTTAGATTGCACTATTCTAAGGTTAAACTGCATAACATTTTCCCAGATATTTCGCCTTTATGTGACATATTGGGTGTTGGGTGTTGTGTATGTATTGTATGTGTTTACTTATTCTGTTACTTATTTTTGTCTATATGTAAAAAAAACATAAAACCACTAAAATAAAAGTTTAAAAAAAAAGAACCTCTGAGAGGGATTATAATTTCTTCGGGGTCCTCCGGTGGTGTAGTGGATAGAGCGTGTACCATATTAGCTCCGGTCTTCGTTGCAGTGGTCGTGGGTTCAAATCCGACCCGTGGACCTTTACTGCAGGTCATCCCCCCCCCCCCCCTCTCTCTCTCTCTCTCTCTCTCTGTCTCTCCATTTCAACTCTGTACTGTCTAATAAAGCTTGAAAATGCCCAAAAATTATCTTACAAAAAAAAAGAGGGATTATAAATTTTCTTTGCAATGACACAGATTTGGATGTAGACATTGCAGATTGCAGAATAATCTTGGATACAATAATTTTTTTTAAAAAATAACGTAGGAAAGTTATATACAACCAAATCTCAGACATGTCCATCTGTTCAAATGTCTAGAGGTCATAATGTAATGCTAATGGGGCATATGGTGTATTCAAAATGCAGCCAGTAGGTCTGCACTCACTGGGATGGATGGTATTCATAGCATTAGATATGTTTAAATACACTGGTGAAGGGAATGGATTTGTTTTGTATGTGTTTCTATGAGTGAATGCCTTTGTATATAACATCTTTAGTTCATTTTAGTCTCATACCCAGAAAAAAACTGAAAATGAGAACAGTGAATGTGTGTGTGTGTGTGTGTGTGTGTGCTTTTGTGTGTGTGCTTTTGTGTGTGTGTGTGTGTGTGTGAGTGTGTGTGCTTTTGTGTGTGTGTGTGTGTGTGTGTGTGTGTGTGACAATGCAGTGTTGCCTTACCTGCAGTGCTTTCATGCTCTCATATTACCGCTTCTCTGTCTCTTATCTCTCTTTTCCTCTCTCCCTCTCTCTCCCTCCCTCTCTCTCGCTTGCCAAGCCAGCCGGTGTTGACGATGCAGTAGCTATTGAAAGGCAACGTGTGTGTGTGTGTGTAGGTACGTGTGTGAGAGAATGTGTGTGTGTGTGTGTGTGTGTGTGTGTGCTGTTGACAGAGCTGAGAGATTTAATTGACACCCACAGAGAGAATTATACAAGCTTCCAAATGCTCAGTGAGTGTGTTTTAACGCTTTTGTGCATCCGTGTGTGTGTGTGTGTATATGTGTGTGTGAGAGAGAGAGAGAACGTGTGTGTGTGTGTGTGTGTGTGTGTGTGTGAGAGAGAGAATGTGTGTGTGTATGTGTGTGTGTGTGTGTTGCCCACCCATGAAAGCAGCCTGTGCACATGTGAACAAGGAGAGGCACACAGAGCTCATATTACTCTTTCAGTTTTGTCCTCCGATGCCCCATTTCTCTCTCTCTCTCTCTCTCTCTCTCTCTCTCTCTCTCTCTCTCTCTCTCTCTCTCTCTCTCTCTCTCTCTCTCTCTCTCTCTCTCTCTCTCTCTCTCTCTCTCTCTCTCTCTCTCTCTCTCTCTCTCTCTCTCTCTCTCTCTCTCTCTCTCTCTCTCTCTCTCCATTTTTCATTCAGTATTCTCCCTTTCTTTTCATGTATCTCTCTCTCTCTCTCTCTCTTGTGCTGTATTATGAGCATCTTTAATCTATTGTCTTTCTTAACAACATGCTGCGATACAAACCAAAGGGAATTAACACAGATCCTTCAAGCTGCTAACTGCCCGGGAGATTTGATATGCATCTTCATTCACACACAACACTGTATTGCTAGAGTTTAAACATTTAAAATGGTTTATTTTTCATTGGCGACTGTGGCTCAGTTGGTAGAGTGGGTCGGCTGATGATCAAAGGGTTGGAGGTTCGATCCCCGCCCTGCCACCTGTGTCGTGGTTGTTGTGTCCTTGGGCAAGACACTTCACCCACCTTGCCTTGTGTGAATGTCGATAGTTAGCCTGCTATCGGTGTGTGAATGTGAGTGTGAATGGTAACGTGGGAAAGGAAAACAGGTCTCCTTTGAAAAAGAGTCTTCGGTCTCAATGGGATTTACCTGTAGGAATAAAGGATAAAAAAAAATTGGCACAACAACTACAGGCTATTTAATATGTGAGTCCCAGCTTCCTTTAAACAATGCAATAAAGAATATGTATAAGAGAAACACACAAGTGAGGTCCTGCAGTCAGCATTTGACATTTTACTAGTGTGATGTCACAGTAGTAAAATGTAGGGTTAGACAGTGAGACCATGAAACACTCTTTCTGCCTTTTCTCAGGCTAGGATGAACCGATTTCTAAAATGTTTGCACCTTTATACTACATAGGATCTCAGGGTTCAATACACCTTCATATTCCCACCGGTGAAGTAGGTCTTCAAGTAAAATAATTATGGACATACTTGACTACAGGTACATTTAATTTAAATTCACAAAGCTTTTTTTCCATAAAACAATCCAACCCTTTCATACATAAATGTGGGTTAAATGTGACGTGGCTTAGTTTATATTTTCTATATAGCTGCGGTCAATTTTGATTTGATTCGATTTATTTCAGACATATCCACATACAAAACAAAATGAAAAGCATGGAAATACAATAAACAAAAATTATGTTTTCACAAAAAAATAAAAGAAAACAAATTATCTGTATTGCTGAGATATGCCTGAAAAGGAGCAGGAAGAAGTATACACTTATTTAATCCTACCCCTTTTCCATAGTAAAAAATAAAAAATAAAAAAAAATACCGATAATATAATATAATAATTCATTGTTTCCACCACTATTCCTGGTCTTCCTCAAATAACTTGTTTATGATCATCACAAATCACAAACCTTTACTTACATTTTTACGTTTTGAATAAAAAAAATCTTTCTTTCTACACTCAACATTGCTGCCCTTCTAATGGCCAACATAAATATGGTTGCGTTCCTAATCGCATACTTTCTACTATATAGTATGTAGAAAAAAGATTTAGGATGTCCCGATTCTTGTGGCCAGATTTAGGATGGTTAGAAGTACCCGGATGTCCTACTTCATGCGGCCAAGATTGTTAGTGTTGAAAAGTGCATCCTATTTGGGGCGATTCTGACCCACAATCCAGTGTACACGTGAAGTGACGTAACATCGACGAAGCCTCCAAATGAAAACAAACGGGGATGCGACGGATATAAAAGCAAGGGGCAAGATCAAGGCGCAATGTTATGATGAAATAAGAGAGAAAAGTATGTCCCAATAGTATGCCTACTGCATCCTAACTAGATTATTTTTATCGTCGGATGTAGTATGTAGAATAGAAAAAAGAAAGAGTATGAGATTCGGAACGCAACCATGGTTTGAATAGCTTTTGTATCAATTTGCCAATACATATGTATCTGTAAGACAAGATAAAATAACTGTACAAAATGAACAGTGTACATTACAGTAAGCCTTTTCTGACATCGAGCTTTATCTGTACACACACACACACACACACACACACACACACACACACACACACACACACACACACACACACACACACACACACACACACACACACACACACACACACACACACACACACACACACACAGACACACACACACACACACACACACACATTCTAACAAATACACAGTCAAATATACACACATGTTCTATTACAAAGATATGATCTCTATATTTCCACGTACACCGTATACACACACAGATTACAGTATATATAGTTAAACAGCGTAGCAAAATAGCATATGTTTTAATCCCCATTTTTATCCGTCCAATCGCGTCCGTGTTGCCTTCAGTGCCTCCGGGAGAAAGCAGTTTCACGCATGATGAATTTTTACATCATGGCTTGTGTGTTTTTCCATCCTCGCAATATGCAGATGATGAGGCAAAACCAGCGAGCGTCTGACGTTTAGTTAATCCCTTAGACACACACACACACACACAGGCCTGAGCACACACACACACACACACACACACACACACACACACACACACACACACACAAGTTACAAGTTACGCACTGCAACTTTAAAATAACATGGTTTCAAAGCAGGTAATCAGTTTGTGTATGCACATACATGAGAATACATTAGAGAGAGTACACATAGAGTAAATATGGAAGCGCTGGTTACAATCTGTGTGTGTGTGTGTGTGTGTGCGTCTGTGCTCAGGCCTGTGTGTGTGTGTGTGTGTGTGTACTGTATGTATGTGTGTGATTTACTGTATGTATGAAAATAATCCTTTGCGTTCATATGGACAGCAATGCTAATGGCTCATCTCCATATAAATGAATGCACTGCACTCAGCATGAATGTCATCCCATAGAGATGCATTGTATGGACGACTGTATGGACATTATCCACTTAGTAGAAATGACTGTGCCACTCACTTATTACTTACCACACAAACACACACACACACACACACACACACACACACACACACACACACACACACAGGCAAATATACACACATGTTCTATTACAAAGATATGATCTCTATATTTCCACGTACACCGCATACACACACAGATTACAGTATATATAGTTAAACAGCGTAGCAAAATAGCATATGTTTAATCCCCATTTTTATCCGTCCAATCGCGTCCGTGTTGCCTTCAGTGCCTTCGGGAGAAAGCAGTTTCACGCATGATGAATTTTTACATCATGGCTTGTGTGTTTTTCCATCCTCGCAATATGCAGATGATGAGGCAAAACCAGCGAGCGTGTGACGTTTAGTTAATCCCTTAGACACACACACACACACACACACAGGCCTGAGCACACACACACACACACACACACACACACACACACACACACACACACACACACACACACACACACACACACACACACACAAGTTACGCACTGCAACTTTAAAATAACATGGTTTCAAAGCAGGTAATCAGTTTGTGTATGCACATACATGAGAATACATTAGAGAGAGTACACATAGAGTAAATATGGAAGCGCTGGTTACAATCTGTGTGTGTGTGTGTGTGTGTCTGTGCGCAAGCCTGTGTGTGTGTGTGTGTGTGTGTGTGTGTGTGTGTGTGTGTGTGTGTGTGTGTGTGTGTGTGTGTGTGTGTGTGTGTGTGTTGTGTGTGTGTGTGTGTGTGTGTGTTTGTGTGTGTGTGTGTGTACAGTATATGTGTGTGTGATTTACTGTATGTATGAAAATAATCCTTTGCGTTCATATGGACAGCAATGCTAATGGCTCATCTCCATATAAATGAATGCACTGCACTCAGCATGAATGTCATCCCATAGAGATGCATTGTATGGACGACTGTATGGACATTATCCACTTAGTAGAAATGACTGTGCCACTCACTTATTACTTACCACACAAACACACACACACACACACACACACACACACACACACACACACACACACACACACACACACACACACACACACACACACACACACACACACACACACACACACACACACACACACAATCCACTACACTTTGCTGTGTAGTGGATTGTGTGGAGGCAGATTGCAGTGACATTAGACTCATACACATTTCACTGGTAATTATATGAGGGTTTGAAATCAGTATGCACTTTAAAAATATACGAAAAATGTACACTGTTGAAATATAAGTATGAGGGAAACAAGTAGACATCAAGCTGTTTATAAGAAGTGATTTGTGGAAAATAAAAATCATTATAATGCATTAATATTTACAAACTGTTACCTTAAAGAGATCCTATTATACGACTTTTCTGGTCTTAATTTCTTGTTACTGTAAAAACTGCTACAGAGCAACCTGACACGAATCACATCACAAAAAAACCATGTAGATTGGACACTCTTCCTCTCATCTGAGTGAGCACAGCAGTCTCTCTCCACACGCGGCTTTATGCTTCTCCGGTACTTGGGTCTAAGTCACTATACATGAAAAGCATTATTGCAGAGAATAGACATAACTCAATAGTTGGGGCGACTGTGGCTCAGTTGGTAGAGCGGGTCGGCTGATGATCAAAGGGTTGGAGGTTCGATTCCCGCCCTGCCACCTGTGTCATAGTTGTTGTGTTCTTGGGCAAGACACTTCACCCACCTTGCCTCGTGTAAATGTCGATAGTTAGCCTGCTATGTGTGTGTGAATGGTGGGAAAGGAAAACAGGTCTCCCTTGCAAAAGAGTCTTCGGTCTCAATGGGATTTACCTGTATAAATAAAGGTAAAAAAAATAGTATATCAAGTTGTATAATAACAATGGTCTCTAAGGTAAAAACTTTAAAATCTTTCTAAGCTAATTGAATTCATAAACACTGCCAGACTAATTACTGAATCACTTTTAACTAAATGCAAACCCCCCCAGTTCTGAGCGGATCTTGGTTTTCTGCTGCTGTGGCCATTTCATCTCCTCTCTCTGGCACTAGAAGAGGCCTAGTGGCTTTGGCACCTTATCGAGCACTCAATCTGAAATGATATCTCTCAAAAGTCTCAGACTGTGTTGTAAAAAGCCCTACTAACGTACTCCCTCCCTACATACTCAACATGTGTATACTACATACTGTGTACTTAACGATTCGATTGTGTATGCGAGGTTCGTCGGACCGTTTACACTAAAGTATACAGGAGCAATAAAGAATAAAAAAAAACAAGTTTAGTACGAGTAGGACGTTAGTAGGGCTTTTAGAATGAGTAGTAGGGGTTTTAGTATGAGTAGGACATTAGTAGGGCTTTTAGTATGAGTAGGACGTTAGTAGGGCTTTAGTATGAGTAGGACGTTAGCAGGGCTTTTGGTATGAGAAGGACGTTAGTAGGGCTTTTAGTATGAGTAGGACGTTAGTAGGGCTTTTAGAATGAGAAGGACGTTAGTAGGGCTTTTAGTATGAGAAGGACGTTAGTAGGGCTTTTAGTATGAGTAGGACGTTAGTAGGGCTTTTAGAATGATTAGGACGTTAGTAGGGCTTTTAGTATGAGTAGGACGTTAGTGGGGCTTTTAGAATGAGAAGGACGTTAGTAGGGCTTTTAGTATGAGTAGGACGTTAGTAGGGCTTTTAGTATGAGTAGGACGTTAGTAGGGCTTTTAGTATGAGAAGGACGTTAGTAGGGCTTTTAGTATGAGTAGGACGTTAGTAGGGCTTTTAGTATGAGTAGGACATTAGTAGGGCTTTTAGTATGAGTAGGACGTTAGTAGGGCTTGTAGTATGAGAAGGACGTTAGTAGGGCTTTTCATCTGCCTCTCACTGGCACTAGAAGAGGGTTTTTGGCATTGGCAGCTCAATCTAAAATTACAGCTCTGGAAAAAATGAAGAGACCACTCCAAATGTTCAGTGTCTCTCGTTTTACTATCTATAGACATATGTTTGAGTAGAATGAACATTTTGGTTTTATAATATAAACTACTGACAACATTTCTACCAAATTCCCCCCAAAAATATTGTCATTAAAGAGCATTTTCAATAAGTACACTCTAAAAAGAAAAAAGTTGAACCAACTTAATTGAATTAGGGCAACCGGTAACACAGGATTGAATTAAGTTTATTGAAATAAAGAATGTAAGTTACACTTACACAATTGTTTTAAGTCAGATCAACTTAATAGTTTGTTTGTTTTCAAATCAAAAGTTTGCATTAATCCAACTTAAAATTAAGGGACAACAACTTAAAATGTCAGTGTTTTCTGACTCAATTTCTTGTTTAATCCTAAAGTAAAATATTGCTTCCGTAGAACCTAAAAGAAAACAGTTGGACCAACTTAATTGAATTAAGGCAACCGGTAACACATAATTTATTTAAGTTTATTCAACTTAAAATTGCTTCTAAAATAAAATCACATTTTCAAATCAGTTTGTTTTAATATACTTTATTGAATGAAAGTAGAAAACAACGTGCCAATACCTTCGAACACATTTCAGTGTATAACAGTCGGGCAAGCAACATATTTCCCATATCTTTCCAATATAGAATCCATTATAACCAGCTATAGCCAGTATAGTCACAGTGTAATTTAACATGGGAAAGGAAAAATTATTTTACAGTTTTAAACCAGACAACCAGTGTAATGCAGGTAAGCCTTTTCCATGTTTCTGGCAGCCGTCAGTTTAAGGTGGAGTCAGGGATTCTGGAGACCGCTTGTTGTCAAATCACTTTTGGTATTTTTTTTTACATAGTTTTAAATTGTGTGGTGAAAAAAACAGCCTAGGCTCAGCAAACTGGTATGTAAACAAAGGGTATGTTAACAAAAGGGGCCCACCGGAGAGCCACATGCCCGTTTACAGAGCATAGGCAGTGTAATGGAAGACACTGAATTGGTTTTCAGCGCAAAAATACTGACAGATCGTGAGGATATATTTACAGATTTTTGAGAAAGTGATTAGGACTACAAGCAGTCTCAGGAATCGGTGACTTCACCTTTAAAAAAATAAAAATAAAAAAGATCTTGTAAGTCATTATAAATATACTATCACCATTTCACCTTTAATTTTGAAATATGTTTGAAAAAGTAAATCCAAATATGTTTATACTAAGCTGAAATATTGATAGTTTCTCAATGTAATGACTCACAGGTTTTTTTCTTTTTTTACAGTTTTAAATCAGACAAACACGGTGTGTAATGCAAGTTGTCCTTTTTTCCTTGTTTCTGGCAGCCGCCAGTTAAAGTTATAAAAATCCTCCAAGTCAATATGATACCATCTCAACATTTCACCTAATATTTAAAAATAAGTTTGAAAAAATTATTCCAAAAATGGTTTTACTTATAAGTGATAATAAATATTGAGATTTCTGTAAATATAAAAAGGAACTTATTTTACAGTTTTAAATCTGACAAACTCTGTGCATAGTAATGCATAAAACCATCAAAAACACCAAAGTTATGTATTCTTGTGCGTGCTAAACATAGATTCTGCTCTACAGCCAGTGTGTTTTGTTCTTTTTGGACCATATCGAAACAAAAATGGAACCTTTCACCTGCTCTTCCAAAAACGTGTGACAAAATGTGTGTATATCACCTTGTGGTTTGAAGAATATTTGTCTCTCATGTGTAGTCACTGTTTTCAAGTCTGCCATACAGATTTTAGACTTTGGGGGACATCTTATGTTGCTTGAGATGCATGATGATTTTCTGGAGCACCTCAAAAGTGAAAGAAAGGGGTGCTGGAAAAGCTAGGTTCAGGTCAGTCCATGCAAAACCTCCACACCCTCGATGAAGAGGCCAATGTTTTCAGGTGGCTCCTGCGGTCCTTCCCCATGCTTTCGAAAGACAAACTCTGCAATGGCGAGCTGCTCCAGAGTCCTACAGTACATGACACAAAACATCACTGTCATCAATTTGCACTTGTATGCAGTAACTAACTATGAACCTTGTATGGTACAATAATATCACTGGCATTAGTCTTGAGTCCATTTTTGTGAAAATGCACTAATTATTCTAATGAGTAATTCAAGTATACTTTGTGTCTTGATTTTATCTGTATTTTTTTCAGGGCCCTTGACTTACTTTTTCACTATACTAGTACCTCTATCGTATGAATGTACAACAGTACATCAAATAATTTCTAATCATGTTTTGCATATTTGTTGCAATCTAGAGTAGGGGTGTGCACGTGTACATGTGTAACCGGTTAGTAAATCAAAACCATTTAGGTAAAATCAATAAACGAAAACCTTTCTCTCTCCCCCCCGCTAATACAGTTTTTAAATATGTTCTGGAGACACGCATTTATTAATTTTACAAACTATTTGGGGATGATAAAAGCTAGTCTGCCGAATCTGTCTGTCCCTCTGTGTGTGTGTGTGTGTGTGTGTGTGTGTGTATCGGCACTGCAGACAAACATGCGCGCGCACACTAATACACACACACACGCGCAGAGTCACCGTTGGGCATGAGTCACAGCCATGGACGAGTGATGAAAGATTAAAGTTACCCGGTTGACGTGAACTACGCTCGTAAGTAGACCAAACTTTATAACACCTGTTCAACCTGCATAAAAGTGTAACTGTTGAAGCTTACCGGATATTCCTTGATCAAGTCATCTGCATCCTCTCCGAGGCAGATGATGAAGGCTTTCGGTACACACTCCCTCCGAAGAAGAATGTCGTCAGTCTAGGACAACATGATATTGATTAATTTTCAATTCAATCAGTTTCATAATCGAAGACACTCTTAAAACTTAAATCCTACAATTTATTTAAAAATAAATGGACATTTGTAATGCCAGAGTTTCATTAGAAAATAAATGTAAGCTCAATGGTGTGATGGTGAAACATGAGCTGCATATATTAAAGACACTATAATGGTCTGCCCTTGTTATGTATCTGTAAAAGATAGGGAAACTCTGACACCCTCTAAGCTACCAAGGAAACTTGTTTTGTTTGATGCTCCAGATGTACCTGGTCCAAAGTGTCCGTCATTTGGCCTGTTGATCCACCTTTGATCGGCTGACTTGAGTGACTGTAACTGGGCCATGGACCCAGGAACAGCCATGAACCACAGGAACTCAGAATGGATCTAAAACAAATAGTGAATTAATAAAAGAAAATGCAAATTACTTCACTCTGTATACAATCTCAGTATTAAATGTGTTATTATGCTCTACAGCACTTTGCCACTGTTTTGATAGTGGCTATAAGCTTTTTATGGCCATTTGTCACAACAAAGCTGTGTCACCTGACTACATTTTTCTTATCATCACCTCCCTAGTCTGGCTGAACCGTTTCCGCCAGCGTCTAAGCGCTGGCGTCGGCTAACAACGCTACGCCTCCATTGGCTGCTTCCCGGGGCTAGCCCCGCCGTAGATGATTGTGATTGGTTTAAAGAAATAAAAACAGGCCAGCCCAGTTTCCCCCCCGAATAGACGGCTCTAAACGGCATGCTTCCAGACCATACTACTTGCTGTAGTTTGGTCTGGCTTTGCGAGACTATCACCTCCCCAACATGAGTTTTCATTTTCACACTGTTTAATCCTTCTGACGAGAATCCTTCGCACACCTTTATAATGAGGGCTACAAATGGCTTTAAAAAGGACTGTGGCTGAACTGGAAAAACAATTTGCCTGACATAAAAAAAGACATGCCATTGGCAGGGTGCAGTAACTTGTACTCTAACCCTGCGTGGTAAACTGAATGTGGCTACACACAGCCACATTGAAGCCTTATAAATAGCACTGTATTTAGCACTCAATACTGCAGTTTAACTTACCTTTGGGTAGTTCAATTATTTGTGTCCCGGCCTGAAGTAACCACCACCAATCAGGGAAAGAATCATGAAAAGAAAATTAAACATGCATTAATATTAACTAAGGGAGTGGCGTTTCATTTCAATGTTAAGCCAAATGTGGTATAGAAGGAGAAAACAGTCTGCTGCGATATAGCAAACTAATATGAGCTGGACTGGTGAATGCTTTAACCACCGAGAAACGTATAACTATGGGGTTTCACCGCTGCTGCCTCCATGTCAAACAAGCCACAGAGGCAGTTATCACTGCGTTTCACAGTTAGGTTGAGTGTTTGGTTGTCACGAGAACTACATGACACACACACGCAGGAACGAATGGCCCAAACAGACACGCGGGCGCAGTTCAGTTTATTCTACCTGTCCGCTAGCAAACTAATAATGATAGAAGGAATAGTAGTGGTGTTGTTTATTTAGCAGCCGGACTCACCTCCGTGCTTTCATCAGAACGACATGCGACTCTCATTGGTGCTGCCTGAGTATTCATACTAAAAACGTTGATAGCGGATGCGGTGACGGCAGTAACACACACGCACGCACACACGCGCGCACACACACACACACACACACACACACACACGGTGTACTGAACAACAGGCGCACGCAGCTCGGTGGTAAAGAAATGTAAATGTATCTGGCCTTACCAGTAGCCTACACAGCATGCTAACCCGGAGAGCAGAGCACTCAGCACCGCGCGCAAATTACTAACCGTTCACTCTACATGTGTCCGCTGGCAAAATGCAATTAATTACTGACCAGTTAACAGCCAAACTATCACCTTTAAATGCCACGGGAAGTTGTACACACAAGTGGTTTGAACAAATGGCCAACAATTTCTCACAGAATCAGATAAATTAATCGAAAATTATAAGCTAACCTGAAGGACACAGCATGACTTTGCTGGTCCGGCTCAGTTTAGCTTAGTTAACCTTAAGACGAAACACTGTAACCATTACAGGCAGAACATTTATTATCCGACAATTAACATTTCATTTGTAAAACATTACTTTGTCTGTATTAAACTTACCGTTTTGTTGGGGCGCCGTGACCGTGTGCGAGACGAGTGCGAGGAGAAAACATGGCGGCTTCACAGGAAAATTTTAGCTGAAAAAGACGTTGACGTAAACGTCCACGTCATGACGTTAGACAGGAAAACCTAATTGAAGCGCTTTCATTTGCATAAGAAAAGCAAGTCAATGTCAGGTCTATGTAGTACAGTACAATTTCAATTTGATGTAATCCACAAAAGTACGTCGCCATCGCTAAAGCAGAAAACTGAGTCAGACTTATTCAAAACAGTGCGTTACTTCAACTTTTCAAAAATACACTTTTTAGAGTGTAATGTAGAGATGAAGATTGACTCCACGTTTAAGAGACGCCCTTCTGTTATACTTCACATATCATGAGATTGTTACATTTCAAACTTTGACATTTGTTATTGCTTAAAGCTGCTCCGAGGAACTTTCAGTTTGTGTTAATTCTAGCGCCCCCCTTTGGACAAAAGCGGTAGTGTGTTTACTACGCCAGCTGTTGTTCCTGGGTGAGCGTATACCCATGACAAAGGCATTAAGAAAAAACTATATAAAAATCGCATTCTTTGCACAGATGGTCTCGTTTGCTGTTACATGTAATTTATGATCATCAGAGGAACAATGAGACTGTTTCTGAAATATTTAAAAGTTCCTCATGGCTACTTTAAAACCTGATTTGAATACAGTATGTCATGGCTCCATTCACATTGCATTGTGTTCAGTGTCTGTACAGTGAGAGCTCTTCACATCACAGCTACAGAAAACTGAATCATTCTTCTAAGACTGTGTCAGAACTGAAGGGCTTTTATATCAATGCCACGTTCAACTGTCACTCAGCTATCTGTCAGTCACACTCACACACACACACACACACAGACAGACAGACACACACACACACACATAGAGACAAAGACACACAGACACCCACACACACACACACACACACACACACACACACACACACACTCTCACTCACACTCACACACACACACATAGAGACAAAGACACACAGACACACACACACACTCACTCACACACACACACACAGACACACACACATTCACTCTCACTCTCTCTCACACACTTTCACTCTCTATCTCTCACACACTCTCACTCTCTCACACACAGTATCTCTCTCTCTCTCTCACACACACTGTCTCTCTCACACACACACACACACTCTCTCAAACACACACACACTCACACTCTCTCTCTCTCTCTCTCACACACACACACACACAGACACACACACTCTCTCTCTCTCTCACACACACACACACACAGACAGACACAGACAGACAGACACACACACACACCACAGACACACACACACTCTCTCTCACACGCACACACACAACTGAAATGGAAGTCTGCCGTTGCCTTAGAAACCTGATTTTTGGAGGCAGGAGAGTGAAGTACGGAGCACGTCAATCCATCAGCAGCATGTCAACGGAAAATGTGCTGTGGTATGAAGAGAAGTAGCATGACTAGCTGAAATGCTAAATATATAATGATAGGCAGTGGATTACATTTATAAACGAACTATTTTGAGTATTGTATCCTTCTCTAGACAAACAAATACACACACATGACAAAATATAAAAAACCATAGTATATTAAAGGTGCAGTGTGTAATATGACATCATCAAGAAAGTTCTACAAAGTTCTAGAATGCAACGCTCCCTGGGTAACCCCAACCCTTTAGAATAATAACAGAAGCTACAGTGGCCTTCAAGGACAAGAACAATTCTAAATTTTAAACAATGCACCTGATGACATTCCAACTATGACACTTTCAAGATGGCGGCACTAGGCCTTGGTCCAAAATATGCAGAAATATGGACATATATGAGACCCTTTCTAAGGAAAAAAAAATATTCAAATTTTTTTTTCAGCTAGTATGCACTAAATTAAATGTACTTATGGATATTATAATTACTTTCTACAAAATCTGCTAGGAAATAAAACCCAAAATTCTACACACTGCAGGTTTAAGTTTTATGTATGTATAGATCGTAAATGTCAAATGTAGTATCGCCAATTGTATAGATAGATAGTATAGAGAATATATGGAATACAAGAAGCGAATATAATAAATATATATATATATATGTTTTTACTATGGAAAAGGGGTAGGATTAAATAAGTGTATACTTCTTCCTGCTCCTTTTCAGGCATATCACATCAATACAGATAATTTTTTTTATTTATTTTTTATTTTTGTGAAGTCATTTAAACATACATTTTGTTTATTCTATTTTTATGCTTTTCATTTAGTTTTGTATTGTTTTGATATGTATGAAAAAAAAAACACATGCACACAGAATTAAAGCTAAAATGTCTATTAATTGATATATGTATTTAGTAATAGTATTTAGTCCCTTCGAGACAGTTTAAAGTGTCTAGGAGGAACTTTGAGGTTGCGTTCCGAATCGCATACTCTTTCTTTTTTCTATTCTACACACTACATCCGACGATAAAAATAATCTAGTTAGGATGCAGTAGGCATACTATTGGGACATACTTTTACTCTTTTATTTCATCATAACATTGCGCCTTGATCTTGCCTCTTGCTTTTATATCCGTCGCATCCCTGTTTGTTTTCATATGGAGGCTTTGTCGATGTGACGTCACTTCACGTGCGCACTGGATTGTGGGTCAGAATCGCCCAAATAGGATGCACTTTTCAACACTAACAATCTTGGCCGCATGAAGTAGGACATCCGGGTACTTCTAACCATCCTAAATCTGGCCACAAGAATCGACACACACACACACACACACACACACACACACACACACACAACACACACACACACACACACACACACACACACACACACACACACACACACACACATCTCGTCCATAAAGCATTTCCATGTGACAAGGACAATGTGGGGAGTGACATTCTGAGGCTGTTTCATTTCCTTTCAGTATTCATCATATTCAGCCGTGTCACAATCAGTGAATATCTCCTCATGATCCGCTGCCTGTCCGTACTGTGTGTGTGTGTTAAATAAGGGTCAATACCCACAAAGGGTAATAATAATAAAGGCTATGTCTATTTACAGAGCGTAGGCTTTTTTTCAGCACACACACAATACAGACAGGTAGTGGATCATGAGGAGATATTCACTGATTTTCACAAAAAAAATATTTTGACAACAAGCGTTCTCCAGAATCACTGACATAACATTACATTTTATTTAGCTGATGCTTTTATCCAAAGCGACTTCCATTAAGTGCATTCAACAATGAATGTACAAACTCAGAACAACAGGAATCACGTCAGAACTATAGCTTCAAATTGTATTTATTTACTTTTTGACTGACTGACTGACTGACTGACTGACTGACTGACTGACTGACTGACTGACTGACTGACTGACTGCACCTTTAAAAGACCTGAAGTAATTTTTTTCTGGGAATATTTGGTCCATAAAGCATTTCCATGTGACAAGGACAATGTGGGGAGTGACATTCTGAGGCGGTTTCATTTCCTTTCAGTATTCATCATATTCAGCCGTGTCAAAATCAGTGAATATCTCCTCATGATCCGCTACCTGTCCGTACTGTGTGTGTGTGTGTGTGTGTGTGTGTGTGTGTGTGTGTGTGTGTGTGTGTGTGTGTGTGTGTGTGTGTGTGTGTGTGTGTGTGTCCGTACTGTGTGTGTGTGTGTGTTAAATAAGTGTTAATTCACAGCCTAGGCTCTGTTACCCTGCATGTAAACAAAGGGTGTGTAGTGTTAATAAAATGGGGCCCATTGTAGCTAACAACATGCCTATTTACAGAGCCAAGGCTGTGTATCAACATCAGATTTTTTTTCAGCTCACACACAGTACAGACAGGTAGCGGATCATGAGGAGATATTCACTGATTTTGACCAAAAAGTGATTTTGACAACAAGCGTTCTCCAGAATCACTGACTCCAGTCGATGGGGGGAGAATAAAGCCAAATGAAACGTGCAACATGAGATATTGATTGTGGAAAAAAACAAAGTACAAGGAGGACAAGAATCAATATGGGTTAAGACTCAGTCATTTATGGGGGCGGGACCTGATAAGCCTTTGGCTTCTTCCGTCTCCCTTCGGACAACACAAAGTATGATGTATGAATATTTGCAAGAGAAAATTGTGTATTGTGTGGAATTGTCCGAAAGAATACTAAATAAAAAATAAATAAATAAATACACCTTTAAAAGACCTGTGAAGTCATTTTTTTCGGGGGGATATTTGGTCCATAAAGCATTTCCATGTGACAAGGACAATGTGGGGAGTGACATTCTGAGGCGGTTTCATTTCCTTTAAGTATTCATCATATTCAGCCGTGTCACAAAGCGCCGTAACCTTGACGACCGTATTGACTATTGATAAGATTCTGAACAGTTCTATAATACACTGGTAGAGGTCAAACACCCTTTAGTCTATGATTCAATTATAGTATTATTTTTTATTATTATTATTTTTTTGTCATTTTCAAGCTTTATTAGATAGTACAGAGTTGAAATAGGGAGACATAGAGAGAGAGAGAGAGAGAGAGAGAGAGAGAGAGAGAGAGAGAGAGAGAGAGAGAGAGGGGGGGGATGACCTGCAGTAAAGGTCCACGGGTCGGATTTGAACCCGGAGCCAATATGGTACGCCCGTATTATAAGTCTTTCAAATGTGGAAGATTTTAATTAAACGTTTGATTTGTGATGTAACGTTTTGGTCTGTATTTCTTTGAGTTTATGAGTGAGAACAGTCATGTGAAAAGGCTTCTGAAAAGTGGAATATTAAGGTTGAAGTGCGTAACTTCTGTCGCCCAGAAACAACACTGTCGGTGCATCTACATGAGGTAAAGCCTTCAGTGATGGCACATGGATTTTATACCTTCTGCTGTACATCCAGGTTTTTTTCTTAGCAGTAGAATCAACAACTGAAACATTTCTTGGGCTCTTCTTGGGGATTTTCTGAGCTCCTGCACCAGTGTCAGGGAGGGGGGGGGCACCAGTTTGTAAACGCTGCCATACTGAGAAATACAGAGAGAGTTTTATTGAGCTGATAGGCTTAATCAGACAGACACACACACACACACACACACACACACACACACACACACACACACACACACACACACACACACACACACACACACACACACACACACACACACACACACACACACACACACACACACACACACACACACACACACACACACACACACACACACACACACACACACACACACACACACACACACACACACACACGTTTGCTGTCTATCCCCCCTGCTGACTTGCTGGTATAGTTGGAGCAAACAGTCACACGCTGAGGTACATGGCGGTGTGTTGTATTTACATATTAAACAGGAGATGGAGACTTGTGCTTTGTAAGATGTTAAGACACACAGTCTCCAAGGCTTAAGACCCTAATCAGATATAACCCAGGTTTGACAACAGAATCAAGTCAACTTTATTGCCAATTTCTACAATATGTACCAGACATACAGACTTATCCAAATATATTTATCTCCGACCCACGGTGAAATAAGAACAAAATAATAAAATAAGATGAGATCAAATAAGGAATATATACCTTAATATGCAGAATGTGCAAACATTAAGGCGAAATCAAATGGTATAGAAAAGTAAATACAATGAAATGTGCAAAATGACAAACATTATTTTCAATATGTGTAATATGCAGTAAACTGGAGAAATTGTAACATTAAAGCTGGGGTGGAGGATTTGGGGAGAAAATGGCAGTTGGGATAGAGATTTGAATCCAAAATACCTCAACCGCTCCACTTGTTCTCTTTGGTCCCTCCCCTATGGTCCCTCCCTGACACGCTCTACACCAACAAAGTCGTGCCAAAGTGAATGGACAGTCCCAACAGCCAATAAGAACAGAGAATCGGAGCCTCGCTCTGATTGGTCAAAGTGTACAGCTCATGTTAACTTTGACCAATCAGAAATCACATACCACAGCTTTAAGAGGGCACTGATATAAATGAAAAGTATTCCAGAGAGAATGGACTTTTCTGAAAATAAAGAATTGAAGTCAAGACCAAAATAAAATTCACTCTTGAGCAGACAATATTATGGATGTGAAATATTTATAATCTAACATTAGGATGTGCCATTAACCCATTGATGACTGTGGCAATCTAGGATGCATGTCCTTAATGCCTGAGGGTTTTCTGAAAAAATAGTATGAATTGTCAAGTCTACCAAAACCTTAATATCTAAGCCTGTGTAGCACATAGAAACATGAAATAAAATACATTTAAAAGGTAAGGTTCACAGGTTTTATTTAAACATGCTCCCTTAGCGCTTACAAACCAACGCATTTTTCTAAAAATTGTTATTTTCTATTGCAAACACAAACCTTATCTCCTACAGAACATTTCGCAGTCGACATGCTTTCGTAGGCGACAGGGTAACACATTTTCATGATTGTGGGATTTCTATGTCACACACAACAGAGTCGGCAACCACGGTTAACGATAAGAATTGTTATTTTTAACCCATATTGATTTTTGTCTCCATGTGTCTTCCCTTTTCAAACTCAATATATCATGTTTCACGTTCCTTTAGTCCATTCTCCCCCATCTACTTGATTAATTGATTTTCTTCCGCCATCCCTTTCTCTCCATTCACACAGGTTTGGTCAATTTAAAGTTGGAGTCAGTGATTCTAGAGAACGCTTGTTGTTAAAATCACTTTTTGTAAAAATCTGTGAATATCTCCTAATCATGCACAATACCTGTCTGTACTATGCAGACTATGTGCAATACGTTAATACACAGCTTAAGCCTGATTTATACTTGTGCGGCTTTGCGCCTCTGCGTTCTCTGCTGGCTAGCGCGGACATCGAACGTTCTCATAAACCGTTGGTAGTAGGGCGGCTGTGGCTCAGTTGGTAGAGCGGGTCGGCCGATGATCAAAGGGTTGGAGGTTCGATCCCCGCCCTGCCACTTGTGTCATAGTTGTTGTGTCCTTGGGCAAGACACTTCACCCACCTTGCCTCGTGTGAATGTCGATAGTTAGCCTGCTGCTATCGGTGTATGAATGAGTGTGTGAATGGTAACGTGTAAATGGGAACAGGTCTCCCTTGCAAAAGAGTCTTCGGACTCAATGGGATATACCTGTATAAATAAAGGTTAAAAAAAAAAAAAAAAAGTAGTTTCGCCCGTGTCGCAGATTGCACACTGCACTTTTCATGTAAATCGGCGTAATCCGTCGCTAAACAAATGAGAACTGGAAGATTTTGAGTTTGATGCTAATTAGGAAGCGCTCCTGTGCTGTTGAAATCCCTCCGTGTTGCTCTGATGCCCAATCAAACCTCTGCGGCGTCTGGCGCGTAGTCACAATTTTCAGTTGGTGCGCGACGCGGCTCAGCGGGGTCTCTGCGCACGCGTTACCGCACAAGTATAAATCAGGCTTTAGGCCAGGGGTGTCAAACTCATTTTCACAAAGGGCCGAATTACGACATGATAATCACACGAAGGGCCAGACATGTCGCTTACTGACATGCCTTCTTTTTATTCCAAAAATCAAACAACATATCTAGGTATATAACCTGCGATAGGCTAGGTTTCATTTACATATTTTGGGGGACAAATTATAGGTGGGGAGTATGGGGGTGCTCCCCCAGAAATTTTTGTGCGTCAAACACTTAATTTCCTGTATTCTGGTAGATGTTTCTGTTTTCTGTGCCTTTTCTGCATCAATGTATTGTGGAAATGTCTTTATTTTTGTAAAGGAAAAGACAACATTCAGGTTCCTGGTGAAACAAATATAAAGGACTATAATGCAGTAAGGCTCTCAGGCATCCTGGATTGAGCCACAATATGTTTTCTCTTGGATTTTCCAAAACTTTCTGCACTTTCAAAACATATCACGTTTTTTTATTTTATTTTTTTATAGGAATCATGACCCAGCACCAGTGTTAACTATTTATGACACTTTACATTGGTAATGAAATGCAAAGCCACCATTGGAAATGAAAGGGGTGGGCTATCAGCGGCTATCTAACGTTAGCTAGTGAGCTATATTGTAACTTGAGGCAAAAGTTAGAAACCAGATAATGTTAGCATTCATCCTTAGATAGTTGACACAATCAATCATCATATTAGCATGCTATTTAGCCACATAGATTGGCCTATTTACAGCCATTAGAAAACTGACATCTTTTCTTCAATGCAAGTTCATCAATTCATGGCTTAAAATCCTGAGCTGTGGAACTTTCAGCAGACATTCCTAGTGGTAAGCTGTGCGAGTGTCCTAACGGTTGGGAGCGTGTGCGACGTGCGGATATGGCACAGGCTCCGCATGAGAAAAAAAAAAAAAAAAAAAAAAAATCATATTTTTTTTATTTTTTTTTTTGCGGGCCGAATTTAATGGAATTACCGAATTGGTTCGCGGGCCAGATTAAATATTGAAACGGGCCAGATTTGGCCCGCGGGCCAGAGTTTGACACCCCTGCTTTAGGCTGTACGTAAACAAAGGGGGCCCACAGTTGTTAGCAACATGCCCGTTTACAGAACCTAGGCTGTGTACTGTGTATTATCACTGGATTTTTTTTTCAGCGCATTACCAGTAGCGGATCGTGAGGAGATATTCACTGATTTTGACA
>NC_137214.1:30790519-30803019 GCF_949987685.1 Ammodytes marinus | reverse complement strand
ATGCACACAAACCAGACAATGTTCTTATAGCACAACTAGGAATAGGGAATGAAAAACGAGAGAAGAGAGCAAGATTTGAGAGAGAGAGAGAGAGAGAGAGGAAAGAAAGAAAGCGAGTATTACAGAGATTAACTGTGCTGTGACCTCTACAGCAGCCTTACTGTCTGTGTGTCTGTCTGTCTGTCTCTCTTTCTGCCTGCCTTCCTGTCTCTCTGCCTGTCTGTCTGTCTGTCTGTCTGTCTCTCTCCCCGCCTGTCTGTCTCTCGTTCTGTCTGTGTGTCTGTCTGTGTGTCTGTGTGTCTGTCTGTGTGTCTGTCTGTCTGTCTGTCTGTCTGTCTGTCTGTCTGTCTCTCTCCCCGCCTGTCTGTCTCTCGTTCTGTCTGTGTCTGTCTCTCACTTTGTCTGTCTGCCTGTCTGTCTGTCCGTCTGTCTCTCTCCCCGCCCGCCTGCCTGCCTGTCTGTCTGTCTCTCTCTCTCTCTCTCTCTGTGTCTGTCTGTCTGTCTGCCTGTCTGATTACAGCAGCTGCAAACTGTCTGAGGCACCAAGGACGTCATGGCGATAGCAGGACTTAACACAGTATTCATTCATCTGTGACCTTTGGTGACCTTGATCTGAGGAATGCTAAGAACTGCAACAACGTTAATAGAAAATTATGTTCCAGTGCCACTGCTCTCATCTGCCACACTGTCCATCTATCTATCTATCTATCTATCTATCTATCTATCTATCTATCTATCTATCTATCTATCTATCTATCTATCTATCTATCTATCTATCAAAATAAGAGACCACTCCAAATGTTCATTGTCTCTAAATTTTACTATTTATAGGCATATGTTTGAGTAGAATGAACATTTTGGTTTTATAATATAAACTACTGACAACATTTCTACCAAATCCCAATACATTTCTTTGTCATTAAGAGCATTTTTAAATAGGTTATGTAGAGATGAAGATTTAAGAAAAAAATCCAGACTGGTCTCTTGATTTTTTCCAGAGCTGCATGTGAAATAGCTGAGGTGGGTTTATGTGAAAGGTATGTATGCAACTACAATTATTGTAACACCATATATGAGACATTTATGGTCCTTATATACAATCAATCAGCATTTATTCATACAGCCCTGTACAGCAACCAGCAGGTATTCAAAGTGCTTTACATGAAGGGAACAATAAAACGAACATACAGTAAAATTGATAAAAGCATGAAAGATGTCACAGAGCTACTGTGTATTAAAAGCCTGACTGAATAAAGAGGTTTTGAGTTTTTTATTTTTAACCTTTATTTATACAGGTAAATCCCATTGAGACCGAAGACTCTTTTTCAAGGGAGACCTGTTTTCCTTTCCCACGTTACCATTCACACACACATTCATACACCGATAGCAGGCTAACTATCGACATTCACACAAGGCAAGGTGGGTGAAGTGCCTTGCCCAAGGACACAACAACCATGACACAGGTGGCAGGGCGGGGATCGAACCTCCAACCCTTTGATCATCAGCCGACCCGCTCTACCAACTGAGCCACAGTTGCCACAGGTTGGATTCGAAATGAGCTGCGTCCGTGTAGTGCAAATATCAGGGGCTTCAGTCATAACATTTAAGTATTCATTATTATGTTCAATATTATTTCAACATAATATAACATAATATTCTTTAATAAAAAAAATAAATAAAAAATAGGGGGCGTCCTTAGCTCAGTTGGTAGGGCGTCCCCCCCCCCCCCATGGGCCTCGGCCAGCAGCGGACCCGGGTTCGATTCCAGCCCGCGGTCGTTCTCTGCATGTCACTCCCCTCTCTGCCCCATTTCAACTCTGTCTCTACACTATCAATAAAGCATAAAAATGCCAAAAAAAAAAACATCTTAAAAAATAAATAATAATAATTTGTAAAAACTTCTCGCAGTTTTTTTTGAATATTTTCCAGATTACATTTTTTTCTGTGCTGTCAGTCATTGAAGATTGATGATGTGATGAAGTTTTTGGAAGTGCTTGAAACAAAGTTAAGGCACTTTCTTTAGGCTGTATTATTAAAATGAAAGAAAAGAAAAGAAAAGCTGCCTTCACAGTCATTCACTGGCTACTAAACTTGTCTTGTGAATTCACAGAGAGAGTTTTGTTCACACAGAGAGCTGTAATATGTAAAATTAATTTGCCGGAGGTGCAAAACGATATATAAGAGATATGTAGTGACAGGACAGACAGGAGGAGAAGAGAGAGACAGACAGAGAGAGAGAGAGACAGACAGAGAGAGAGAGAGAGAGAGACAGACAGAGAGAGAGAGAGAGACAGACAGAGAGAGAGAGAGAGAGAGAGAGAGAGAGAGAATGAGTTTGAAGTGTAAGTGACTCAGTGATTTTGACAGATCAGTGTATAGTCTTAACAGCTTCACTGGAGCGAGTTATTCTCCTTCTGTTATACTGCGTTCTCTTTGTTAGAAATCATTTTAGATGATTTTGTAACACTGTCTCATAAGTCCTAGATAGATTATATAAAAGACCCGTTAGATCATATCACATCGTTTTAGTTTAGTTTTACTTATTGCAAGATAAACAAGATTAAAATAGCACAACATAAAATCAATTAACATATTGTTTTTTATACAGCTATAGTTAAAGGTGCAGTGTGTAATATGACATCATCAAGAAAGTTCTACAAAGTTCTAGAATGCAACACTCCCTGGGTAACCCCAACCCCTTTCGAATAATAACAGAAGATACAGTGGCCTTCAAGGACAAGAACAATTCTACATTTTAAACAATGCACCTGATGACATTCCAACTATGACACTTTCAAGATGGCGGCACTAGGCCTTGGTCCAAAATATGCAGAAATATGGACATATATGAGACACTTTCTAAGGGGAAAAAAAATAATTCAAAACATGTTGTTCAGCTATTATGCACTAAATTAAATGTACTTATGGATATTATAATTACTTTCAACAAAATCTGCTAGGAAATAAAACCCAACATTCTACACACTGCAGGTTTAAAATGTCTCTATATTTGTATATAATAACTAGCCAATCAAGGTCTATGGCATTCAGTTGTGTAGCTATGTCCATTCCTTTTTTTGGGACACTTACATTTTATTAGATAATTTTGATGCATTTTGTAAACATTCAGCTGTTTGTTTTCACTGTTGCGAAATAAATAATGTCCTAGTGTACATGGTTGGGCTATCCAGCAGTCTTCATACACTATATGGCACGGTGAACACACTTTTACTTGTGTGTGTGTGTGTGTGTGTGTGAGTGTGTGTGTGTGTGCGTGCGTGCGTGCGTGAATGCGTGCGTGTGTGTTTGTTTGTGTTTGGGGGAGGAGGTATTATTAGTCAAAATGAATCATAATTCTGGAAAATATGGTTTACCTGAAAATGTAGTAAATCCCAATTATATAATAAAGAATAACATAATATGGACATTTTTACTACAATATAAATCAGGACATTGAATGAAATCATTTGGTTTTATTACACTTCAATCAAGTTAAGTGCTAAATGTATTACATTATTGGTGAAGTTATATTATATTTAAAGCTTTTATTACATATCCGATCAAGTTTAAGGGCCACATTTATGACAATTCCAGGACCTATTGCATTATGAGGTGCTATACAATACATAATACCAATATTTAGTCATATATCTAACAGTAAAAAACACTACAGATAATAGTACGGTAACCTCAAAAGCACAGCTAATCACCTTATATCTCTCCACAAATTAGCTGTTAATAGTTGCACAAAAAACACATCAAAATCAAAATGTCATGTCAATATACGGCCAAATGTAGTTCAGTGCAGCATACATTTGAACTCCCAACAATACGCACTGCATTTTTTCCATGAAAGATGAAAAATCGAAAAGTTTTCAATCAAAAGTAACACATACAACACAGTGAATCACCTTATATATTTCTACACAAATGTACTTTTAATTGTTGGATTAAAATACACCATTAAAATCCTCTCTCCCACGTAGTGAAGTAACTGTAAACTCTCACTGAAGCCCAGACCTCAACATTGGTTGCGTTCCAAATCGCATACTCTTTCTTTTTTCTATTCTTCACACTACATCTGACGATAAAAAATAATCTAGTTAGGATGCAGTAGGCATACTATTGGGACATACTTTACTCTCTTATTTCATCATAACATTGCGCCTTGATCTTGCCTCTTGCTTTTATATCCGTCGCATCCCCATTTGTTTTCATATGGAGGCTTCGTCGATGTGACGTCACTTCGCGTGCGCACTGGATTGTGGGTCAGAATCGCCCAAATAGGATGCAGTTTTCAACACTAACAATCTTGGCCGGAGGAAGTCGGACATCCGGGTACTTCTAACCATCCTAAATCTGGCCACAAGAATCGGGACATCCTTAATCTTTTTTCTACATACTATATAGTAGAAAGTATGCGATTCGGAACGCAACCTACGATTCTATTTAGCAGAAAGGGAGGTGAACTACTGGTTGCAAGCATCAAAGCATGACATTTTCACACAAAACACTGGCAGCAGTCTGCACAAATTATGTTATTAGTGTCACCTTTATAGAACTACTTGATTATATGAGCAAGCAATATTGTATTGAAACTGTTTTGCCATTACTATAGTTAGTTAACGGATGTTTTTTTTAATATTAATATTACGTAACATTATTAATCCTTTTTTTAAGATATTTTTTGGGCATTTTTATGCTTTATTGATAGTGTAGAGACAGAGTTGAAATGGGGCAGAGAGGGGAGAGACATGCAGAGAACGACCGCAGGCTGGAATCGAACCTGGGTCCGCTGCTGGCCGAGGCCCATTGGGGGGGGGGGGGGTTCCTACCAACTGAGCTAAGGGCGCCCCCAGTTAACGGATGCTTTTGAGAGACTGCGCGTAGGTTAACAGTGGAAAAATGTCGGAAACTAAGAGTTAACACTAGTCTATGTAAAATAACATTCTAGTTAAATATAGTTAGTGCAACATACACACATTCTCTATACAAACAAAACACACTGCACTCGTCTGTGGAATATGACTAAACCAAACATTTCAATCAACTCAAAAGAACGCCATACATTTTTCCTTTTTTATGTCACCTTAAAGAGGACCTATGATGCTTTTTGAATTTTATGACCTATAAACGTTGTTATGATGATTCATAGTCATGCTTAACCATACTAAATTATCAAATAATGAGGTACATGCATTTCGACGTATGCCCTGCTGACCGTCTGGGGTGTCTGTGCAGAGCACTAAACACTATTCTAGCCAGTCGAGAAGTCACGTCTTCAAAGCCTTTAAGTCTTTAAGTGTATACTTCTTCCTGCTCCTTTTCAGGCATATTTATTGTATTTCCATGCTTTTCATTTTGTTTTGTATGTGGATGTCTGAAAAATAAACTAAAGCGGTCTACCCTTTCATAATTTGTGACGTCGCATAAAAATTTGTGACGTCACCACGCGGATGTTTCCATGTATGGTAATGCTGTCACTTCCCTGTTCGCGTCTGCCTCGCGCCCTTATAGGTCCATGTTCGCGCTTCCCGCCACTGAAAGTGTTCTGGAAGGAAGGTAACCAATCACAACGGAGTGGGGTTTGCAGGAGGGGGGGAGGGGAGCGGAGATGGCCGATCACAGGCGGAGGGAGCGGAGATTGCCGAAGCACACACACTCAAGTGTTGACAGGACGTGCTGGATCGCCAAAATAAGAGAAAGAGCTTCCCGAAAATCTACATAGTTTTTTGTGATGTGATTCGTGTCAGGTTGCTCTATAGCAGTGTAAAACAAGAAATTAAGACCAGAAAAGTAGTATAATACGTCCTCTTTAAGAAATAAACCATCCTGTATGTAGGCTGAACCCTTTTGGTTATGGGGTGGGGGGTGATAGGGGCTGTGTATTGTTTTGCTATGTTTCTGTATGTTATGTTGTATAATTGTCTATGTAAAAAATATAAAAAATTGCAAGTCGTAAAAAAAAAAGTACCCCATAAAACACAGAGTAAGATCATCAAAATGTAATCCCATCTCGCATGGTCAGAACTGTAGTGTAGATGTGTAGAATAGACCTCAACATGGATTGTATTCAGCAGCAAAACCCTCTTTATTTCTGTCCTTCTTAATCTGCGTCCCCAGAGGCCTGTCCCAAACCCAGATAAAGGAAACAGTACCGGCTTACATTGTGTCATGACCGAGGGGGGGACGGACGGACGATAATCACTGCTACACACACAAGACACACATTTTACATTCACAAAATTAGGCTAAAATTGGTAGTTTTTGTTGTATCAAGTAGTAGTAGTTACAACTCGACTCATGTGAATAAGGTTTCCGCGTTGTGTGTGTGTGTCTGTGTGTCTGTGTGTGTGTGTGTGTGTGTGTGTGTGTGTGTGTGTGTGTGTGTGTGTGTGTGTTTGACATAAGAATAACGTTTCCGTCGGGAGGTGAACTACTGTTAGCTGCTTCTCACTGCCATCAAAGCATTTTGTAAAGACATTATATACATTTTCAATTGAAAAACGCTGACGGCACTGTGTACAAAATAATGATGTTCTTTGTGTCAAATGTATTGTAAATTGAACCACATATATTGAAATATTTTCCTATCCGAAGAAGTAAAAGCATATTGGATTGTGGGGCAATATGTATGATTATATATAACTTAATCAGACTAACCTCTTATTAGTCTTAGAATTCATTTCAAAACTGTTTAGCAAATACAGTATATACTACTATACTACCATACTAATAATAGCTGTATATAAATAGCACCTTTCATGAACAAAATTACAAAATAGCTACAAAGTGTGTGTGTGTGTGTGTGTGTGTGTCTGTGTGTGTGTTTGTGTGTGTGTGTGTGTGTGTGTGTGTGTGTGTGTGTGTGTGTGCGTGCGTGCGCGCGTGTGTGTGTGTGTGTGTGTGTGTGTGTGTTTGTGTGTCAATGAATAGTATCCATAAAATCTTATTACAATATCAATAATGTAATTTTGGTGAAGTTACTATACGTTATAAGCTTTTATTACATTTCCGATCAAGTTTTAGTGCCACGTTTTTTACAGTTCCAGTAGCCATTGCATTAGCGAGCGCAGTACAATCCATAGACCAATATTTAGTCATATATTTTAAATGTTAAATCATTTGACTTTATAGACTCATGCAATAAACTTAACTGGCAAGCTCTCCTCTGAATGCACAATTATAATTCTATGTTTACGTCATTTCTCATTTCTGGTGCAATTGAATGAATTGTCCTAAATACAGCTCTGGAAACAATTAAGAGACCACTCCAAATGTTCAGTGTCTCTCGTTTTTACTATTAATAGGTAGCCTGGTCCAACCAGACCATCGTACTTCATTTCATTTGTACAGGAGGTCTGGAAGTGCTGTAATTGGCAAACGTTCATTCACTTGGAGGCGGGTTTCTGTTGAAATTTCCGACTTCACTACATATTGTAGTCTATGGATCTACCGGTAGGCTACCTGGCAACGGTAAGTTGCTAGAGCCTAACGTTTAGTTATTTGGATGAGAAAGGTTTTAGGCGTCCAAACTTTCGCGAGCAGATGCACTGGAACACAGACAGGTCGGAACTCTGAACTACCAAGTCGGAAAATTTCCGAGTTCCGAGTACAAAGGAACGCAGCATTCAACTGAAACTGGAGCGCGACTTCGACGTCATCGTTCTCAGCCACTCGCTCTGATCGCTGATTGGACCGCCAAAAAATTGGACGAGCAAAATCCCACTAACACACCCCACCCCCAGACTGACTACTGAAGGGAAAATGAAAATTGAGCGGAAGTAGGTAGGCGGGCGGAGCCAGGCTAGTTAAAAGGCATATGTTTGAGTAGAATGAACATTTTGGTTTTATACCAAATTCCAATAAAATAATTTGTCATGAAGAGCATTTTCAATAAGTAATGTAGAGATGAAGATTGAAGAAAAAAATCCAGACTGGTCTCTTAAAGGTGCAGTGTGTAATATGACATCATCAAGAAAGTTCTACAAAGTTCTAGAATGCTTCACTCCCTGGGTAACCCCACCCCTTTCGAATAATAACAGAAGCTACAGTGGCCTTCAAGGACAAGAACAATTCTAAATTTTAAACAATGCACCTGATGACATTCCAACTATGACACTTTCAAGATGGGGGCACTAGGCCTTGGTCCAAAATATGCAGACATATGGACTAATGTACTAATGTATGAGACCCTTTCTAAGGGAAAAATAAATAATTCAAAAAAAATTTTTCAGCTATTATGCACTAAATTAAATGTACTTATGGATATTATAATTACTTTCTACAAAATCTGCTAGGAAATAAACCCCAAAATTCTACACACTGCAGGTTTAATTGTTAAAAGCTGTAGGGCTTTTACTGTATAGTGGGCTACTGCACTGAGTGGATGAATTAACTAACTAAGCAATTGTGTAAAATCAATAGCATTAATCTGGACCTTGTCTTTCTTTGAGATAGTGCTCTTCATATTGATTGCGTTTTTCATTAAGTTAACAGACGTCATGTTTGGACTAAGAGAACACGATTGTTGACATGCAATGATATATACTGTAGCTATTTCCAATGCAGTCTTAAAACGAAATTAAATGTTTTGCCTAATTCTGAATGTTCATTGTGTGTATTTTGTGTGTAGCAGCTATTAACAGCCCCCCCTCGGTCACACACCACACACACACACACACACACACACACACACACACACACACACAGTAACAGGCCCACCGTTTGTAATAATATAGCAAGAGGATACACCGCAAAAACTACATAGAAATGGTTATGAATTGATTGTGGAAAGTTTAGTTGATATTTTTGGTTCAAAGTATTGAAAATATCTTGAGATAATGTCCGTTAAAGATGGTTGTATAGTAGAAATATACAGATTAGCCTAGAAGAATTGAGATACAGCATGTTTCATAAAATAAAGTGTAGTCAAGTTAAAAAAAAATATATATATAAAGACGCAAACAGACAAGGTTTAGTCAAGGGGTGGTAGGATGGCCTAGAGGAAAAGGTGGCCGACCATTAACCATGAGGTCGCTGGTTCGATCCCCGGCACCGGACAGGAGGGTGTTAGTTGTAAAACTAGCAGAGGCTGGTATTGCGTCTACGGTGCCCACCATCTCTACCATTGTGTCCTTGAGCAAGACACTTAACCCCAAAACTGCTCCAGGGGCGCTGTACTGCGGCTGACCCTGCGCTCTGACCCCCTCCGAAGTGTGGTAACTTGAGAGGGGATATGCAAAAAGACGAATTTCAATGTGCCTCGTGTACAACTGACAAATAAAGATAACTTAACTTAAATAAACACCTTAAAGTACATCTTTTGGACCTTTGATTTATACTAGTATGAAAGAAGACATGTTATGGAAGATAAATAGACAAGAGTCTAAAAAATTTAAAATTCCGCAGTGCTTTAAAAACATAATATTTTTGCCTGCTGTGTCTTGTATAAAGCTACAAATTACACTTAGGATGGATTGTTTAGCTAATGGCTGAGTGATTATGAACAGTACAACAGAGCCTGATTGCATGTAGTGGTCTGCAGCTGCAATACATTTCTGTCTCTCTTTGTCTCCCTCTCTCTCTCTCTCCCTCCCTCTCTCTCACTCTCTTTGTCTCTCTCTCTTTGTCTACCTCTCTCTCTCTCTCCCCCTCTCTCTCTCTCTCTCTCTCCCTCCCTCTCTCTCTCTCTCTTTGTCTCTCTCTCTCTCCCTCTCTCTCTCTCTTTGTCTCTCTCTCTCCCTCCCTCCCCCTCTCTCTCTCCCTCTCTCTCTTTGTCTCTCTCTCTCTCTCTCTCTTTGTCTCTCTCTCCCTCTCTCTCTTTCCCTCTCTCTCTCTCTCTCTTTGTCTCTCTCTATGTCAACTCTGTACTATCTAATAAAGCTTTAAAATGCAAAAAAAAATAAAGATCTTTAAAAAAAATAGCTCCTCTCTACTTATGATACATTTGTTCTTGCTATACATTCGCTACTTGGGTCAAATGAACACAAACTCGCTTCAATGGTCAAATGTGTTTAAAGGTTCAGTTTGTGTTCATTCTAGTGCCCCCTTTGGACAAAAGCGGTAGTGTTTTTTACTACTCCAGCTGTTGTTCCTGGGTGAGCGTATACCCATGACAAAGGCATTAAGAAAAGCTATATAAAAAATAGCATTCTTTGCACTGATGGTCTCGTTTGCTGTTACATGTCATTTATGATCATCAGAGGAAAAATTAGATTGTTTCAGAAATATTCTAAAGTTCCTCGTAGCAGCTTTTAAATGATGCCAAGGCCAAAAAATTAGCTCTATATACCAGCCTCTTGAGATGATATGTAAGTCTATGCGTCAACACTAACGTCATACGTGTGTGTGTGTGTGTGTGTGTGTGTGCGTGTGTGTGTGCGTGTGTGTGTGTACGTGTGTGTATGACCACCATCACCACCAGTGCTTTTATAGACAGCATACAGCAGCTTTTAGCATTTAGACACTTTGACATATTTTAATATTAAAGAGGACCTATGATGCTTTTTGACTTTTATGACCTATAAACGTTGTTATGATGATTCATAGTCATGCTTAACCATACTAAATTATCAAATAATGACTTACATGCATTTCGACGTATTCCCTGCTGACCGTCTGGGGTGTCTGTGCAGAGCACTAAACACTATTCTAGCCAGTCGAGAAGTCACGTCTTCAAAGCGGTCTACCCTTTCATAATTTGTGACGTCGCATAAAAATTTGTGACGTGACCACGCGGATGTTTCCATGTATGGTAATGCTGTCACTTCCCTGTTCGCGTCTGCCTCGCGCCCGTATAGGTCCATGCTCGCGCTTCCCGCCACTGAAAGTGTTCCGGAAGGAAGGTAACCAATCACAACGGAGTGGGGTTTGCAAGAGGGGGGGGGGAGGGTAGCGGAGATGGCCGATGCACAGGCGGAGGGAGCGGAGATTGCCGAAGCACACACACTCAAGTGTTGACAGGACGTGCTGGATCGCCAAAATAAGAGAAAGAGCTTCCCGAAAATCTACATAGTTTTTTGTGATGTGATTCGTGTCAGGTTGCTCTATAGCAGTTTAAAACAAGAAATTAAGACCAGAAAAGTAGTATAATAGGTCCTCTTTAAGTTTCCAACACTTGCTTTGTGTGCTTTCGACAAGTTGCGCTTGAGGGCCCCTTAAAGATCATTTCTCTCACACACACACACACACACACACACACACACACACACACACACACACACACACACACACACACACACACACACACACACACACACACACACACACACACACACACACACACACACACACACACACAAATTGCATTGCTAAGTGTGCTGCGTCTATTCTTAGCACAGCAGTGTGGATGTAGCAGTAACAGTTGGCTGGATGCCTTACAGTGTATCTATGAATATGTTAATGGTGACGCATGGAAACGCTTGTGTGGAAGTCTGATTTTTTTCCCCTCACTTGCGAGTGTGTGTGTGTGTGTGTGTGTGTGTGTGTGTGTGTGTGTGTGTGTGTGTGTGTGTGTGTGTGTGTGTGTGTGGAGAGTTTGAACAGAAAGTTTGCTTAGCCCTAAATGTGCTGAGTAGGTTTCTGTAATCCTAACAACACTTATTAAAAACTGGGTATGAGGCGGAAAAAATCAATTGACAAAATAGTGGGGCTTAGTTTCCTGACATTTTGGGAACTAGAAAATACTGCCTGTCGGTTATATGCATACATACAGTTGCAGAACAGTGAAAATAAAGTGTGTTCGGAAAGCCCTACTAACGTCCTACTCATACTAAAAGCCCTACTAACATCCTACTCATAATAAAAGCCCAACTAACGTCCTACTCATACTAAAAGCCCTACTAACATCCTACTCATACTAAAAGCCCAACTAACGTCCTACTCATACTAAAAGCCCTACTAACATCCTACTCATACTAAAAGCCCTAATAACATCCTACTCATACTAAAAGCCCTAATAACATCCTACTCATACTAAAAGCCCTACTAACGTCCTACTCATACTAAAAGCCCAACTAACGTCCCTACTAACGTCCTACTCATACTAAAATCCCTACTAACGTCCTACTAAAAGCCCAACTAACATCCTACTCATACTAAAAGCCCTACTAACGTCCGACTCATACTAAAAGCCCTACTAACGTCCTACTCATACTAAAAGCCCTACTAACGACATACTCATACTAAAAGCCCTACTAACGTCCTACTCATACTAAAAGCCCTACTAACGTCCTACTCATACTAAAAGCCCTACTAACGTCCAACTCATACTAATTTTGACCTCAATTTGAGTATGTTGTGGTTGTGTATGCTTGTTTGTGTACGCGAGAAATGCCCGGATGAGTACTTACTTCCAGGAAGATTTTTTGTATGGATCGATAGGTTACTTTTTCTACTCAACCGCCCCCACAATGCATTGCGTCTTTCCAACCAACACAAAGTTTTTTTTTAAAAATTCTTTATTGCTTCTATAATTCAGTGTTAACAGCCCGACGAAC